>NC_045453.1:3642808-3649998 GCF_002776525.5 Piliocolobus tephrosceles
TGGAGTGCAGTGGCCGGATCTCAGCTCACTGCAAGCTCCGTCTCCTGGGTTCACGCCATTCTCCTGCCTCAGCCTCCCGAGTGGCTGGGACTACAGGCGCCCGCCACCTCGCCCGGCTAGTTTTTTGTATTTTTTAGTGGAGACGGGGTTTCACCGTGTTCACCAGGATGGTATCGATCTCCTGACCTCATGATTCCCCCATCTCGGCCTCCGAAAGTGCTGGGATTACAGGCTTGAGCCACCGCGCCCGGCCCTCTCCCCCTTTTTAAAAAAAAAAAAAAGAACTAGCTGCCTTCTAGAATTTACCCCTTGAGTATCCTACCTCTGTACAGAGTAATGTATATCCAAACTTACTTGTAGCCTTATTTGTAATAACAAAACATTTAGAATAGCTATCAGTAGGAAACTGGTTAAATCAATTATGGTATATGCATTTAATGGACTATGATGCAGCCAGAGAAAAGAATGTATAAGTGTTTCATGTTCTGTTAGATCTCCAACTCCAACATAATAATGTGAAATTTAAAACGCAAGATGCAGGGCCAGGTGCAGTGGCTCATGCCTGTAATCACAGCACTTTGGGAGGCTGAGGCAGGTGGCTCACTTGAGGTCAGGAGTTCGAGACCAGCCTGGCCAGCATGGCGAAACCCTGTCTCTACTGGAAATACAAAAAATTAGCTGGGCATGGTGGCAGGCTCCTTTAATCCCAGCTAATTGGAGGCTAAGGCAAGATAATCGCTTGAACCTGGGAGGCAGAGATTGCAGTGAGCCAAAATCGCACCGCTGCACTCCAGCCTGGGTGAGCGTGAGAGTCTGTCTCAAAAAAAAGTGAGATGCAGAGCCAGGTCTAAGAGCAGGAGTGGAGAAGAATGTATAATAATGTTCTCATATATGATTTTTTTTTTTTTTTTTTTTTTTGAGACAGGGTCTTGCTCTGTCGCCCAGGCTAGAGTGCCGTGGCACAGTTTCAGCCACAGCCTCCACCTCCTAGGTTCAATTGATTCTCCCACCTCAGCCTCCCAGGTAGCTGGGACTGCAGGCGCCTGCCATCATGCCCAGCTAATTTTTGTATTTTTAGTAGACATGGGGTTTTACCGTGTTGACCAGGCTGGTCTTGAACTCCTGACCTCAAATAATCCAGCCAGCTCAGCCTCCCAAAATGTTGGGATTATAGGCGTGAACGACTGCACCTGGCCTATATATGATTCTTATATACATATTCTTATAAAATTATATTCATGTACCTGTGTTAAATATCTCTGGAAGGATATGCCCCCAAAAATGGTGCCATAAGTTGGCCAAGCAGTAGGGTGTGGGAGATTTTTCACTGTATACTTTTTTGGGTTTTTTGTTTTGTCTCACTTTGTTTCCCAGGCTGGAGTGCAATGGTGCAATCTTGGCTCACTGCAACCTCAGCCTCCTGGGTTCAAGCGATTCTCCTGCCTCAGCTTCCCAAGTAGCTGGGATTACAGGCATGTGCCACACCGCCCTGCTAATTTTTTTGTGTTATTAGTAGAGATGGGGGAGTTTCACCATGTTGGCCAGGCTGGTCTTGAACTCCTGACCTCAGGTGATCCACTCACGTCAGCCTCCCAAAGTGCTGACATTAGAGGTCTAAGCCACTGCACCTGGCCTTTGTATACTTTTTTTAACCTTTTGTATTTTGAACCATGTGAATATGTTACCTATGTGTGTACACACACACACACACACACGATTAGAGAGGTAGAAGAAAACAAATGGAAATAAATTCCAAAACACAATTTTAGCTTAGACAGAAAGTGCTCTTTCCCCATTCAAATTGACTTTTAGTAATTTTGAAAGCTGCCAGCTATCAAGACAGCATGGTGTAAGAGCACATGAGCTTTGACTGCAGTCCTGTGCTGTGCAGTATGGTAGTGACCAGCCATGTGAGGCTATTTAATTGCAATTGAATAAAATTTAAAATGTAGTTCCTTAGTTGCACTAGTCATATTTCAAGTGCTTAGCAGCCACATGTGGTTGGCTATTGGTCACCTGGTTGGACATCTCTGCCCTAGACAGGCCTGGGTTAGAATCCAAACCATGGTTGCCACTTGCTAATCGTGTACCTTAGACAAACTCCTTAAACTGTCCAAGCCTAGATATCTTTACCTGCCTCTTAAATTGATTAGGACTTGCCACTTTGAGGATCAGACTTTGAAGTATAAGTAAAAATCTGGCTAAGAAGAAGTCTTCAATAAAGAATTATTGTGTTCCTTTTGCAGTGAGTGCTATGAGAAACTGGTAATATTGCCATGTTTGGTGTCTTTGGCTCACTGACAGCTGTTTTCTTTCAGGGATTTCTTCAGTGCCAACCCCTTCACCCCTTGGACCTCTGGCAGGCTCACCAGTGATTGCTGCTGCCAACCCCCTTGGGATGCCTGTTCCAGCTGCCGCTGGCGCTCAGCAGTAACGGCCCTGTCTTTCTCCTGATGCCTGAGCAGAGGTGGGGGAGTCCACCCTCTCCTTGATGCAGCTTGCGCCTGGTGGGGAGGGGTGAAACACTTCAGAAGCACCGTGTCTGAACCGTTGCTTGTGGATTTATAGTAGTTCAGTCATAAAAAAAAATTATAATAGGCTGATTTTCTTTTTTCTTTTTTCTTTTTTTTTTTTTTTTTTTTTAACTTGAACTTTTCATAACTCAGGGGATTCCCTGAAAAATTACCTGCAGGTGGAATATTTCATGGACAAATTTTTTTTCTCCCCTCCCAAATTTAGTTCCTCATCACAAAAGAGCAAAGATAAACCAGCCTCAATCCCGGCTGCTGCATTTGGGTGGAGATTTCTTCCCATTCCCACCATTGTCCTCCACCATCCCACACTTTAGGGGGTTGGTATCTCGTGCTCTTCTTCAGAGATTACAAAAATGTAGCTTCTTGGGGGAGGCGGGAAGAAAGGAGGCAGGAAGGAAAGAAGGAAGGGAGGACCCAATCTGTAGGAGCAGTGGACTGCTTGCTGACACTTATATCACTTTACTCCATAAGCGCTTCAGTGGGGTTATCCTAATGGCTCTCGTGGAAGTGTGTCTTAGTTACATCGAGATGTTGAAAATCTACCCAAAATGCAGACAGATACTAAAAACTTCTGTTCAGTAAGAATCATGTCTTATTAATCTAACCCTAAATCCAACTCATTTATAATTTTAGTTTTAGTTCAGTTTAAAATTTTGATACCTTCCCTCCCACCCTCCTTACCTTGGTCTTTTCCCTGTTCATCTTCCAATATGCTGTGCTCCATAGCTGGTAGGAGGGGGAAGGCAAAATCTTTCTCAGTTTTCTTTGTCTTGGCCATTTTGAATTCATTTAGTTACTGGGCATAACTTATTGCTTTTTACAAAAGAAATAAACATTGTCTCTACAGGTTTCATGCTAGAGCTAATGGGAGATGTGGCCACACTGAGTTCCATTTTAAGCTTTCTACCTTCTTTTCCTCCGACCTTCCCCTTCCCTCACATGCCATCCAGTGAGAAGACCTGCTCCTCAGTCTTGTAAATGTATCTTGAGAGATAGGAGCAAAGCCACTATCTCCATTGAAGCTGAAATGGTAGACCTGTAATTGTGGGAAAACTATAAACTCTCTTGTTACAGCCTTGCCACCCCTTGCTGTGTGTATATATATAATACTTTGTCCTTCATATGTGAAAGATCCAGTGTTGGAATTCTTTGGTGTAAATAAACGTTTGGTTTTATTTATCAAGGTTAGATTTAAGTTCCCTGTGTAAAGGTCTTGCTGGGTGGGTGTCTCATGTTCACATCTGAGGGGCCTGCAGCCCTGTGCCGTGGAGGCTTCCCAAGGCCCCCACTTTTATACACCCCTCGTTCGACCCATGGTACCGGGCAGGGCAGAGAGGCCTTAAAAAAAAGCACCACAAGCCAAAGCGTCTCTGGGGATTAAGGATCCTTTGCCATAAAACTCATTTTGTGTCTCAGCAGTGCAGGGATTGGGGATGGAAAAAGTCGCCAGTTTTTGTGTGTTTGTGTGTGTGTGTGTGTAAAGTGGACTTTCCACTGTAATCCAACCACCTAAGTTTATCAGGTGCTTCACTGAGGAAGCCTAGTTTTTTAAGCACAATAGCAAAACCATCAGCTCTGTATTTTCTCCTGTTAATTCATTACAGTAGCTGCTTGTGGGAACTAGGAAAAATTCTTCCAACATACTTTAAGGCCTAAAATCTTAGTTCCCCATTCTCCTACCTTTATAGATTCACAGGCCTTTCTCACCTAGGCATCATAGGTAAACGTAATTGTTTGGGGAGTTGAATTTAATGAACCTATCTAACTTTGTAACCCATCTTGGCTTTAGTAACTTTATCAAGGTGGTGGCTTTAGTGAATTTAATGGTTAACTTTAGAGGACGCTAAAGCCTCCTTTCATAGCGCTTCTCAATGATAGGGAGAGCTGAAGGGAAAACATTCTGACTGTGTGGCAGGGTGATTTTCTTCCTTATGACCACTTACAGTGGATATTTATTGTACTTGACCCTTTTATGCCCTAGAATGCTGTGAGGGTTACCATGTTGAATTTGTGCAGAAGCTAAAAGCACCAGATGTGCCAGAGATGCAATTTGTGATTATGTTTGCACTGGATTGTGATTTGAACAGGACACTTATAACTAATGAGTTCTTTCTTTTGAGGTGGGGAGAGGGTTGTAAATCAAGACTTCATACCCTATCCTTGTAGCTCGGAAATTTAGGTGTAGCTTAGGCTGATGCGGAGAGCTGCAGACAGCTGGACCTCGTTACACCCCTCAGACCTTGGAAGAAACCGAAGGTGAATGCAGAGGACTCTGAGGTGCCACCCAAGAGCCTTTTAAAATAAGTAGAAGTTTTTAAAAATGCTACTTAGAGTCACTGCAGAAGCATGGAGAGAGAAAAACAAAAAAACAAAAGACCCAGTTGGGTGGGGGGTGGGGGGGAGGCAAGGGTTTACAGAGTAACAACTTATGTGTTGTTGTAAATTACCTCATCTGTATACCTTGTATTGGGACACTTTATTTCTCAGCACTACCTGTGTCTGCATTGCTTAGATGGCAGGAGATGGAATGGCCGATATAAAAAGTTATGTTGGCAATTACTCTGAAAGATTTTTTAAAGTATTTTTAAACTTTGTTTGAAGTGGTCCCTCCTTTCTTCCTCTGCTTTTTTTTAAGTTTGAAGCCAGAAGTCCCTCCCCCACCTTGATTTATTGGTTGTAATTGTATTGTAATTGGTATAACTAAAACATAATTGTGCTGGGAAGAAGTTGTGCCATGAAGGTCTTTAATTTTTTTTTTAATAAAAACATTTAAATAAATGAAATGTCCCTGCAGCCTGAGCAATATGCTTCTCCATCCGACACCGTGTGTGATAGATAGCTCCGTTTTCACGTTTTGAATTCTGTTTCTTGTACTTGAAATGCCTGTCCAACTTACATGAGATAGATTAAATTGTTAGAGTGGGACTGTCAGTATTTACTATTTTGTAAAGTAGATCCTCAGGGTATGGCTAATTACTATAGTCCTAAAGCAGCAGAGAAAATTAGAGATTGGTTGACAGATTTGGGCTTTTTAATTTGTTCTCAGTTTTTAACTTTCATCTTTGCTTCGCCTTTTGACAAGTATGCTTATAATTAGAACTGACCATTTAAGTATCTCTTGAAAAACCTAATTTTGTCCCACCAGGAGATTCTCTCCCAAGATTGGAATTGGGTTTGTATTGTAGAGAGGCTGTCTTCCCACGGCCTTTTCCTAGTTAAAGAAACACTTAACCAAAAAGGCTATGTAGTAAGGTCATCCTCAAAAAATTAAAACTTTTTTACCTTGAGTCCTGCTTTCCCTACTGTCATCACTATCTGTGCCCTTCTTTTTCCTCAGAACACCTGAACTTTTGTTGTATTATTTTGTGTCTGCCCACTTGCATGTAAACTCCCTGGTGACCTTGCATGTCTTATGCAATCCTCATTAAAACCTTTTGTTTTTTGTTTTGTTTTTTAAGTGGGTTCATTTTCCCTCAGGATCGAAGTTTATTGAATGGAATGGCACAAGAAAAATGCTCAACACCCCACTTGGCTTGTAATAATAGGTGCTTAATAAATTGTAGTTCCACTGTCCACTCCATTGCCACCCTCTTTACTCTCCCTACACACACACACACACACACACACACACACACACACACACACAGACACACACAAAGTAAAAGGAAGTATTGTTGCATAAAGAGCATCTCAAAATCGTAAGAACTTTGTCCTTAAGTTTGCAGCTGTAATTACAAGCCACAGGCCAGACTGAACTAACATGAGAAGTGACTATTTAAGAGACCCTGATAAATAAGTATCTGAAGGCTAAGGAATGATCCTGGCCAATTTAGTAGACTTAGATGCTTCAGTCTCCCTGCTTTTCCCTTGCTATATTACCTGTATGTAATATAAGTTGAATATCCCTTATCCAAAATGGTTCAGACCAGAAGTGTTTTGAATTTTTTTGGATTTTGGAATATTTGCAGAATACATACAGTTGAATATTCCTAATCTGAAATTTGAAATATTCCAATGAGCATTTACTTTAGGCATCATGTTGATGCTCAAAAATTTTAAGATTTTTGAGGATTTTATATTTTCAAATTAGGAATACTCAACCTGTAATAGAAAATTCAGACTATTCTCCAAGTAAAACAGATATGTAGAAGGTGTCACAAGATGTTCTGGACTCAATCCTAAGTAAATAAGTACTTCCTAGACTTTATGGCTGTCCTTTGATTCTGTGCTAAATTTAATCATCAGAGAAGCAATGTAATGTTACTGCAAGTGGCCTACCTCTAATAGAGTTCTGTCTGGCAATGTGATTTTTTTTGAACAGTTAACCTCTCTGAATCTTTTCTTCACAGGTGATTTAAATTGTTATTGTAGCTGGGCACAGTGGCTTGCGCCTGTAATCCCAGCACTTTGGGAGACCAAGGCAGGTGGATCATGAGGTCAGGAGATGGAGACCATCCTGGCTAACACAGTGAAACCCCATCTCTACTAAATATACAAAAAATTAGCCGGGCATAGTAGCAGGCGCCTGTAGTCCCAGCTACTGGGGAGGCTGAGGCAGGAGAATGGCATGAACCCGGGAGGCGGAGCTTGCAATGAGCTGAGATCACGCCGCTGCACTCCAGCCTGGGCGACAGAGCAAGACTCTGTCTCAAAAAA
>NC_045453.1:3650098-3761108 GCF_002776525.5 Piliocolobus tephrosceles
AAAAAAAAAAAAAAAAAAAAACTTATTGTAAAACATTCTAGGCATGTACCAAATTATAAAGAACGCTGTAACACATCCATAATCCTACCACCCAAGTTGAATTTCTATTACCAATACAGACCAAGCCCCACTTTTGCCCTTTTTTGGTGATACCCTCTTCCTCCCTTCCCCAGAGGTCCCAATATTTTCTGTCTGTTAAATTGGAGTATAAGTACTGATTTCATAGAGCAGTTGTTCAGGTTCGATGACAGATGTCTGGCATATGGTAGAGTTACACCAAATGTTAGTTTCTCTTCTGAATTGTACAGTTGTGCAGACTATGTACAGTAAAAGGATGCTACATTATAGGGAAGCCATAGATGTTTGCATTTGGAAAATTTCTGACACTTTTCCAGCAGATGGCAGTAAAGTGTCTTTACTAGAAGGAAAAAAACCTAAGCTTTAAACATGACAGGTTTTCAACCGGTACAAGTCAAGTTTCTGATTGCGTGAAGGCCAGCGTTGCCTTGTTCCCACTCCCTCTACAGAAAGCCAGATATTTTTGCACTGTAGCAAATTACAAACTGGATTTATCTCCCTGTGGCTATAATCACTAGAGGTTATTTGTTTGTTTGCTTTGTTTTTTGAGATGGGTCTTTCTCTGTCACCCAGGCTGGAGTACAGTAGCGCCATCACAGCTCACTGCAGCATCAACCTCTCAGGCTCAGGTGATACTCCCACCTCAGCCTTCCAGGTTCTACAGGCTCGAGCTATCATGCCTGGCTTTTTTTGTTTTTTGTTTTTTTGTTTTTTCATGGAGATGAGATTTCACCATGTTGCCCAGGCTGGTCTTGAACTCCTGAGCTCAACCAGTCTGCCCGCCTTGACCTCCCAAAGTGCTGAGATTACAGGCATGAACCACCACACCTGGCCCACTAGGGATTCTTACTGACTTCAGTGTAAGGAGCCTTTCCCCAGGTACCTCCAGATGGAAGCTTACAGGATGGTCAATCCGTTTCTTAGAGATGTTCCAGAGGGGATTGAGTATTTCTGAATCAGCTTCACTCTTGCATCATCTGCTTTGACAGTTTTCTTGGCTCCTGTAATGAGAAAAAAGGGGGGGAAATGCAGCAGCAGCTGAGGCTGGCTTCCTTATCCCACCCTGGGAATCAGAGTCTCAGCTGTTGATAAACATTTCTAGCCATACCTGGAAAGAGAGGACCTTGCTTCTCTGTGTTGTATGGTTCCAAGAACTCCATGGTGAACTTCCTATGACGAACCCTCGATAACCCTCAAGTCTTCAAACCTGATGGTATACCTCATTCTGTTCCCCCGTCTCTGGCATTCCTCACCCACCCAGGCTAACTGGTCTTTCCGAAGTTCATTTCTATAATATAGGATGTCCTTGGATTCAACAAACATTTGTAAGTGCCCCTGAGCCTGGTCCTTTGCTAAACACTGGGGATTGAGAGATGAGACACAAGTATGTTGTTAATTAGAAAAGTGAAAAACAAATTGTGTATATGGGATAATTCCAACTGTTTAAAAAAAAAAGAAAATCCTAGGAAAAATGCAAATTTCCAAATCAGCATGGTTGACTGAGCTAACTTAGGTAGGTACCCACCTCTTAAACCCCCATTTATTTGAATAAATGGGGATGCTGACCAAAGTAGCATCACTTACTTTTCAAATAGCCTATTTCAGAGACAGAAATGGAAATCTCAGGATGGCAAAAAAGAAGGCAGAATTCATCCTGAATATAAGTGGGATTTTTTTGTTTGGTTTAGTTTGGGTTTTTTTGTTCGTTTGTTTTGTTTCTGAGACAGAGCTTTGCTCTTGTTTCCCTGGCTGGAGTTGAATGGCGCGATCTCGGCTCACTGCAACCTCTGCCTCCCGGGTTCAAGCAATTCTGCCTCAGCCTCCCAAGTAGCTGAGATTACAGGCATGCGCCACCACGCCCAGCTAATTTTGTATTTTCAGTAGAGACGGGGTGTCTCCATGTTGGTCAGGCTGGTCTTGAATTCCCGACCTCAGGTGACCCGCCCGCTTCGGCCTCCCAAAGTGCTGGGATTACAGGTGTGAGCCACTGCTCCTGGCCTAAGTGAGTATTAGAGTCACAGTGTCTCCAAGACAATAGGTCTGGGTATAGGTGGGCCTCAGGCTAGGGACTAGGGTTTGAATGCCCCCAGGGAGAGAGGACACAGACTCCCGGCCTTCTAAAGATAGAAACTGAAACAATGCTGTGGCACTTGGAAAGGCTGCAGGGGTGGGATTGAGGTGGTGGGGGGCGGTAAAAACTGGAAGAATACTAGCTGTTGTTGCCTCTGGGAGATGAGGTTGATACCACTGAAGGCCCACATGCTTGTGGTTGGAACACTTTGGGAGCCCGGGAGTCCCAGACCAGCCTGGACAACATGGTGAAAACCCATCTCTACAAAAAATAGATTAGCTGAATGTGGTGGTGTGCGCCTGTGTCCCAGCTACAGAGGAGGCCAAAGGATGAGAATTAATTGCCTAAGCCCAGGAAGTCGAGGCTGCAGTGAGGTGTGATTGCACCACAGTACTCGAGCCCAAGTGACAGAGCAAGACCCTGTCTAAAAAAAAATTTAAGTCACGGAAGCTGGGTGTGGTGGCTCATACCTATAATCGCAGCTCTTTGGGAGACTGAGGCAGGAGGATTGCTTGAGGCTGAGATTTGGAGACCAGCCCGGACAACACAGGGAGACCCCATCTCTACCAAAATTAAAAATTAGCTGGATGTGGTGGTACATGCCTGTAGTGCTAACTACTGTGGAGGCTGAGGCAGGAGGATCACTTGGGCCCAGGAGTTCAAGGCTGCAGTGAGCTGTGATAGTGCTCACTGCACCCCAGACTGAGCAACAGAGTGAGAAACCCTGTCTGTAAAAGAAGTTGTTATTAATTGAAAAAAGATTTAACAGACTGGGTGCAGTGGCTCACACCTGTAATCTCAGCAATTTGAGAGGTGGAGGCAGGCGACTCACTTCAACTCAATTCAAGGCCAGCCTGGGAAACATGACGAATCCCTGTCTCTACAAAAAAATACACAAATTAACTGGGCATGGTGGTGCATGCCTGTAGTCCCAGCTACCTGGGAGGCTGAGGTGGAAGAATCAATTGAGCCCAGGAGGTTGAGGCTTCGGTGAGCCATGATTTCACCACTGCACTCCAGCCTGTGCAACAGGGAGACCCTGACTCCAAAAAAAAAAAAGTAACAAAAACTCACTAGGTACCGGTCATGGTGGCTCAAGCTTGTAATCCAGCACTTTGGGAGACCGAGGCAGGTGGATCACCTGAGGTCAGGAGTTTGCAACCAGACTGAACAACATGGTGACACCCTGTTTCTGCTAAAAAATACGAAAAGTAGCCAGGCATGGTGACGTGTGCCTGCAGTCCCAGCTACTCGGGAGGCTGAGGCAGGAAAATCACTTGAGCCTGGGAGGTGGTGATTGCAGTAAGCTGAGATCATGCCACTGTACTCCAGCCTGGGTGACAGAGCCAGACTCCATCTAAAAGAAAAAAGAAAAACTCACTAGGAAGGAACCTTGAAGTCTTGGAGAAGGGAGAACAGTTAGTGAGGCCTCAGAGGAGGGGCTGCCTGAACTGGCTAGGGAGAGGCCCAGCCTAAAAAGTTTCAGCTGCCAAGGCCCATGCCTGGGATCAGAACCCTGTCTCCTGGCTCAGTTTTGCTTGCGGGGCTGCTTTTGCACAGCTGTGTTGCCAGGAATCTGTCCAGGTTTCTAGCCAGTCATTGCAGATAAATTTTTTCTTTCTCTTGCTTTTGTTCTCTGTCTAGTCTTAGTCTCACGCAAATTTCTAAGGCAACTGTACTTTAGCTGATCTAGATCAAGTTCAGCCCAAGCAGCTGTTTTTCAGGTTGTGGGTCGGCTGGGCTGGACACCTCCATGTGAACTGGATTAAGGTTTGCCCAATGTGGCAGAAGTTGCAGCAGCTACCCAGGGCATGCTCTTCTCATGGATCACAGAAACATAAGAGACCAAATGAAATCACACAAGCACATTTCAAGCCTCTGCTGTGTCACAAGAACTGTCATCCCACTGGCTAAAGCAAATCACATAGCCAAGCCCAACATCAGTGGAGTAGGGAAGTATAGAGCCTGTGTTGGGAAAACTTTATGAGGTTATATGGCAAAAGGTGTGTATGTGTTGTCTTCTTACAGGGGAGTGAAGAAAAAACCAATAATGCAATCAGCCATACTATTAATATATATCAGTAGGAACAGAAGGCAACCACATATAACATCTATGTATATATGTGTGTGGAAAGAATTACACCAACTCTTTTTTTTTTTTTTTTTTTTTTGAGATGGAGTCTTCACTCTGTCGCCCAAGCCAGAGTGCGGTGGCATGATCTCGGCTCATTGCAACCTCCACCTCCCAGGTTGAAGCAATTCTCCTGCCTCAGCCTCCCAAGTAGCTGGGATTATAGATGCATGCCACCACACCCGGATACTGTTTGTATTTTTAGTAGAGACAAGGTTTCACCATGTTGGCCAGGCTGGTCTCGAACTCCTGACCTTAAGTGATCTGCCTGCCTCGGCCTCCAAAAGTGCTGAGATTACAGGTGTGAGCCACCGTGCCCAGCTGAGAATACTTGTTTTCAAGCAACAAAATTCGAGAATCCGTCTTTGAGACTCCATGGCCAGAAACAACATAACATTCCACTGTATACAGGGTGCTTTGGGGGTCCTCAGTGTTCTGTTTATTGGAGTGGTAGTTACATGTTATATTTGCTGTATAATTATTTGTTTAACTCTCCATTTATGTTTGGGGCACTTCTCAGTATATTTGCTAGAGTTCAAATGTTTAAAAGTTTACAAAATAAAAGGAAGACTGAGCAGAGTAAGACAAGCCAAAACAGTATTAACTCAGCAGGAATGGGGAAAGTTATGAAAGGAAGGAAAACTAAATATACTGCTGGTTCAGCTGTGATTAGAATTTACATAGTCATAATGGAAACACTGAATACTGGTCTAACCAGGATTACAGTATGATTCCATGTTTACAATGGAAAAAGGAGTGATGGGAAATGCTGGCATGTGCGGTACTGTTGGTAACAGGACAAGCAGTCTAAGCTCTAAACTTTCATCATTTATAAGGGGAACTAATGCCTAAAATTGAAAAAATCAACCAGTTGCATGTTATTTTGAGATTTTTAAAATTATTGTTAATGTAGTAGCAGTATTTACTTTTAAAACTATATTTATGTATTACTGTGGTGAAAAAGCAACTACATTTTAATAAATGGGTATTTATCTTGAATGCATCCACTCCCCACCATTCCAATTGCCAAATTCCTCATCCAGGCCACCATACTCTCTTGCTTGGAGTATCATAGCAGATAATTGGTCTTGATGCCTTCCCATCTCTCTCAATTCCTGATTAATCTGACATCTGCAACCAGAGATCTTTCAAAAATCAATATTCTAGGCCAGGCACAGTGGCTTATATCTATAACCCCAGCATTTTGGGAGGCCAAGGCCAGATGATCACTTGAGGCCTGGGTAACACAGTGAGTCCCCTTCTACAAAAAATAAAAGTAAAAACATTAACTAGTGTGGTGGCGTGTGCCTATAGTGCTAGCTACTGGGGAGGCTGGGTGGGAGAATCAATGGATTCTCCAGGAGTTGGATGCTGCAATGAGCTATGATCACACTACTCTCATTGAGACCTGGGTGACACAGTGAGACCCTCTCTCTTAAAAATAATAAATAAATAAATTTTATCTCAGTCCCTTGCTTAAAAGCCTTTCAAAGACTAGATTGCAGGCAATGTTGTTGTCTCCTCCCTTCCTCTTTGTTGACAGAGCCCCAATTTGAGGGGTAGCGGGATCTCCAGCCTGCTGCTGTGAGACTCGGGCAGTTGTGACTGGTTTAGAGGTGGACACACAGGGAGAGGTCTTCTGGAAAAGGTCTTCTGGAGAGCTCAGATCAGAGGACAATCAACTGGCTTCAAATCTAAGGAGAGGCACAAAATGGAAGAGATGACCTGGGCACTGGTTACCTGGTAAACACAAGTGGACACTGGTGAGGGACTGGGTCGTGGAGATTGCAGGAGTCTTTACCCTTTTCAGGGTTTTTCACCATGAACCCCACTGGGAGCACACAGAAGACTGGAGAAAGTTTTAATAAAATGTCTCAAGATCTGGAAGAAGACAATGGCAGTCACTGTGAAAGGATCACAGTGCTCCACCCAGACCCTTCCCTGTATCCCCTACTGAACAAAAGTCTTAGTCTGTGGAGGGAAGGACACCAAATCCTGTCACCCCCTTGGGTGAAGCCCCCTTGCATCTGGGGGAATGAAACAGAACAAAACAAAACTTTCCCTGGGCAGGGGCAGGAATACACACTGGGCCCAGAACTGGGGGAGGAACAGAAGCACTAAGGAGGCCATAACTCCAAAACCCAGGGACACAAAGGGCCTGACAGAGACTGAGACTTGATCAGAACAGAGAATTCCCTTCTCCCCCGCTTGCCAATGGTAAGCTGACAAGCCTTGAGTAGAAAGTAAAAATGTTGGAGGAGAGGACAAGAGCATGGAAAGAGGACCTTTTCTGAGGGTCACAGAGGGAAGACCTGAAGCTGAGTGGGGAGCACACATGGAAGGAGGAAAATACCTCTGGCAGGCCAGCCCACACCCTCAGTCCAAGGTGTCATTGGAGGAACTTGAAGCTTCTGCACTGGGGGTAACCATCACAACAATAAACCTCAAACCTAGCCCAACTTTTTTTTTTCATTTATTTTTTAGAGACAGGGTCTTGCTCTGGTGCCCAGGCTGAAGTGCAGTGGTGTGATCGCAGCTCACTGCAGCCTCAAACTCCTGGGCTCAGGCGATCCTCCTGCCTCAGCCTTTGTAGGAGATCAGTCAGGGTGGTGGGAGAAATTATAGGAAAGACACAAACCATCTTGGAAGGCCGAGAGGTTTTGCAAAAGCTTCGGAAGGAAATTATGGCTGAAGACAGCCAAATTCTTATCTGGAGCCTGAGAGCAAAGGGCAGATAACAAGGGAATTGTATAGGAACTTATCTAGATAAATTTGTTCATTCCTGTGTCCAGAAACCAACCTTTGATCATTCACACACAGGACTGCTCTCTACTTGGGGTGTTGACAATGTTTGTTACCCACAAATTGTGTTTGCTTCAAGGCTTTGTCATTAAATTTGTACTAAATAAATGCGAGGGCCACCAGCTTAGGGGGACTGCTAACTCTCTTTGGCCCCTAGTGCCGGCAGTCCCCTAGCCTGCTCTTTCACTGGATATCTGTGTCTGAGTACTCCTTTCATCTGTCGTTTGGCCAGAGTCTGTGAGACAGACTCGGCAGGTGGTTCCCTGTGTGAGGAATACTGCAACAGATTGCAATGGAACCCTCAAAAATGAAGGTGAAGAGACCACGCAGTCAGTAAGTTATTGGTGCCTGCTCAGCATTTCCAAGTTCAAGGGAATTGCTCAGGCTAGGGTTTCATCATGGAACAACAGTTGCCAGCTCAACAGCAACAGAATATAAAAGTATTAAAAGAGCTGCTGAAAGCTAGCAGAGCCTCAGTTTCACAGGCTCAGTTATGGGACCTAATGCAAACTGTTGTTTCCCATAACCCATGGTTCTCAGAAGAAGGTACACTAGACATAAAGCTCTGGGAACAAGTGGGGAGAAATCTTAACATCATGCACAAGGGCAATGGTTCCTAGTAACATCTTTAACGTTATGGGGCTTTAGTTAGGACTGCTTTGGTCCCACTCTACATAGAAGAGCCTAAAAAGGTAAGGGAGGTGGAACCGTCACCTACTCTACTGCCTCTTCCTTCTCCCTCAGCCCTGCCATTAACAGGCAAAAATAACAAAGAGGAAACAGAGGTTTTGCCTGAGCCCCCTCCTCCAATAAATTGGAAAAAAGACAAGGGATACACTACAGCTATGGGATCCTGTCTTAGGCAAGCAGCATTAGAAGGGGAGCTCTTAGCCTGCCCGGTAACGCAAGATTGACAAGGCAATCAGGTATATGAGCCCATTTCTTTTGATGCTTATAAAGAGATAAAAAAACATTAAAGAAAATGGAGCTGCTAGGCCGTTTATGAAAGGAATAATTGAAGCCATAGCAGACAACTTCTTTTGACACTTAGATAAGAAAAAGCATTAAAGAAACGGAGCCACTAGCCCATTTATGAAAGGAATAGTAGAAGCCATAGCAGACAACTTCCATATCACCCCATAGGACTGGCCAGTGCTAGCTAAAACAACTTTAAAAGCCAGTCAATACCTCCTCTGGAGGGCAGAATTTGATAAACTATGTGAACAGCAAACCTTTTTCTAATAATGGCCACTGTTATTCCTCTCCTACCCCTGACGTGGCTCTCTCAAAATCCTATTTGGGTAGAACAGTAGCCTTTAAAGAGAGAGAAATTACAAAAAGCCCATGAATTAGTTGAGGAGCAATTAAAAGCTGGCCATATAGAACCGCCAAACAACCCTTGGAATTCGCCCATTTTTGTCATTCCCAAAAGGTCTGGCTAATGGAGACTTTTGCATGACTTACAGGCTATCAATGCTAATTTGCAACCTATGGGGCCCCTTCAACAGGGCCTCCCTTCCCCCTTGAGGTGATTCCTCAAGATTGGCCTATAATCATTATTGACTTAAAAGACTGCTTTTATACTATTCCCCTTGCAGAACAGGACTCAGAAAAATTGGCATTTACAATACCAGCTATCAATAATGAGAGGCCGGCCAGCTTGCTGATTTCATTGGAAAGTACTTCCTCAAGGGATGCTGTTCTGTCCTACCATGTGTCAGTATCATGTAAATCAGGCTTTGCTCCCCAGTAGAAAAGAATTTCCTAGTTGCAAGATTGTTCATTTTATGGATGATATTTTACTAGCAGCCCAAACAGAGCCAGTACTTTTAAGTTTGTATGCCTCTACCATAAAGAATACTCAGTTAAGAGGTTTAATCATAGCACCTGAAAAAGTACAATTGAAATATCTTGGATACATACTAACTTCCCAGTTAGTAAGACCTCAAAATGTTAAATACTAGCAATTTACACACCTTAAATTATTATCAAAAATTACTGGACAATATTACTTGGCTTTGCCCCGCCTTGGGCATAACTACTGATAAGTTACAAAACCTGTTTTCTATCCTAAAGGGCAATACAGCCCAAGACTCTCCCAGGTATTTGACTCCTGCAGCAAAAAGGGGAAATTGAGGAAATAAAGCAAACTATTTCTCAGAGGCAACTGTATCACATAGACCCACAATATTCAGTTCAATTGTTTGTTTTTCCTACTGAACATTCCCCAACAGGATTAATAGGACAGGTGACCCCAGGATTACGCTTCCTAGATTGGGTTTTTTACTCACATACCAGGACTAAAACACTATCTTCCTATACCCAGCTAGTTAGTAAAGTCATCTATACAGGCTGCAGACAATGCAATCAGTTGCTAGGTTATGACCCTGATGTCATAAGAATTCCTTTGAGTAAAAGGCAATTTGGAGCAGTATTGCCCCTATCTCTAGATCTTCAGATAGCACTCTTTGATTACACAGGCCATATAGAGCATGCCTTTCCTGCTCAAAACCTAATTCAGTTCTTATCTCGTACTCCTGTAGTTGTGCCTACAAAAGTATTTCACTCTCCCATACCCCAATGCTTTAATGCTTTTTACTGATGGCTCTGGTAAAAATGGAAAAGCAGTTATTTGGTGGAGACTGCATAATTTCCTCACTCATTCTGGATTTACTAGCACTCAGAGAGCTGAGGTTGGAGCCTTAGTATTGCCCCTGGAGGCCTTTTCCACTCTGCCTATCAATATCGTTAGTGACTCTGCTTACTCTGTTTATTTATTGCAAAACCTTAAAACAGCCCTCATTAAGTTCACTCTTGAGCCCACCCTGTGTGCACTTTTTCTTCAACTTCAGCAATTGCTGGATCAACGTACACATCCTATTTTTATCACACATATTCAAGCCCACAGTTCACTGCCTGGCCCACTGACTTATGGCAATGAACAAGCAGACCTGCAACTTACGACATCACTGCTTGACCAAGCCACGCAATTGCATCAATTTTTCCACCAAAATTGGAGGAACTTAACTAAACAATTTCAACTTACCCAAAGACTAGCTAAACAAATTATCCTGCAATGCCTGGATTGCCAGCTTACAGGCATGTCCCCTCCAATAGGCATTAACCCTAGAGGACTGGAACCTAATCAGTTATGGCAAACATATGTTACTCACATCCCTGACTTTGGAAAACTAAGATATGTACATGTATCCATTGATACCTATTCTCACCTAATTAGTGCACATTCTCTTCCTGGAAAGTCCACCTGATATGTTATTAAACATCTCTTAACTTTTGCATTTATGGGGCAGCCCACAAAAACTAAAACTGATAGTGGCCCAGCTTATGCCAACTCACAATGTCAACAATTTTGTCACACGTGGAAAATCCAACATTCCACAGGCATCTCGTATAACCCCCAAGGACAGGCTGTAGTAGAACGTGTCCACTCTTAAAAATATGCTCAAAAAACAAAAAAGGGGGAATATGAGTAAGGACCCTGCAACACTACTAGCAAAAGCCTTATTTGCCCTTAATTTCTTTTTTTTTTTTTTTTTTTTTTTGAGGCGGAGTCTTGCTCTGTCGCCGGGACTGGAGTGCAGTGGCCGGATCTCAGCTCACTGCAAGCTCCGCCTCCCGGGTTTACGCCATTCTCCTGCCTCAGCCTCCCGAGTAGCTGAGACTACAGGCGCCCACCACCTCGCCCGGCTAGTTTTTTTGTATTTTTAGTAGAGACGGGGTTTCACCGTGTTAGCCAGGATGGTCTCGATCTCCTGACCTCGTGATCCGCCCGTCTCGGCCTCCCAAAGTGCTGGGATTACAGGCTTGAGCCACCGCGCCCGGCGCCCTTAATTTCTTAAATTTAAATGATAAATCTCAATCAGCTATAGAAAAGCACTTTGCTAAAACCTCTCAAGACATAAAACCCACAGTTTTATGGAAACGTAAACAGTAATGTATGGTGTGGTCCAGATGAATTGCTAACAAGAGGAAGAGGAAATGCTTATGTTCACATCACCTCAGGTACTCTTTGGATTCCAGCACAATGCATCAACCTTATGGTGTGGCTAGGACCCAACCTGGTACCAGAAATGAAAGAAATGTTCCTTCAGGACCCACAGCCCTGGACAATGCAGCTTCCTCGGATGACACAAGTCCCGGACATTACCTGGGGGATGCTGAAGAAAACAACCAAGGAGGTTGAGCGAATCTTGCTCCAGACACAAACACCATTCACTCCAGATAATTTATTCCTTGCTATGCTTTATTAACCTTGTTTAATTCCCTCACTCTGCTTGCAACCAGTACCTGCTACACTCTATTGGGTCCATCTTCTACATCCACTTTTCTTCCACCCTATTACCTGGGTAGACACCCCCTTCCCAGGCTCTAATAACATAACTGCTTGGCTGGAAGGGGTTAACATACCCCAGTGGGGTTCCTTAGTAATGACACACACTGAATTGAGGTGGCAAGTAACACTACATGTCACTCCTTGATTGGAAAAAAAATGTTACTGATTATATTCATGTTTATCTTATGTTATTTACTAATTCTAGGATGCAAGGCCAGAATACAAGCAGTGACCGCTACACCTGACAAACCTGTTGCTGCACACATCTGTGCTCTTCAACCAACAAAACCTGATACAAAAAACAGAAAAGGGGGAGATGTAGGAGATTGATCAGTGTGGTGTGAGAAATTATAGGAAAGACACAAATCTTCTTGAAAGGCCAGGAGGTCTTGCAAAAGCTTTGGAAGGAAATTATGGCTGAAGGCAGCCAAATTCTCTTACCTGGAGCCTGAGAGCAAAGGGCAGATAACAAGGGAATGTAAAGGAACTTAATCTAGATAAATTTGTCTACTCCTGTCTCCAGAAACCAGCCTTTGATCATTTGCCTGCAGGACTTGGGGGATCAACAACGTTTATTACCCACAAATTGTGTTTGCTCCAAGCGTTTGTCATTAAATCTGTACTAAATAAATGCGAGGGCTGCCAGCTTAGGGGAACTGCTAATTTTCTTCAGCCTCTAGTGCTGGCAGTCCCCTATCCCGCTCTTTCACCAGATATCTGTGTCTGAGTACTCCTTTCATCCATTGCTCAGGCAGAGTCTGTGGGACAGACTCGGCAATCCTTCCCAGTTGGTAGGACGACAGGCATGCACCAAAAATGAGCAGGTAATTTTTATTATTTTTTTGTAGAGATGGGGTTTCGCTATGTTGTCCAGGCTGATCTCAAACTCCTGTGTTCAAGCAATCTTCCTGCCTTGGCCTCCCAAACTGCTGGGATTACAGGCATGAGCCACCCACCCAGCCTATCACAACTCCTGACTAGGTTAATTCAAACCCCCACACTAAAGGCCTAACAGAAGGAAAAGTGTGCCTATTTCTACACAAAACCCATTTCTCTGGGCCTTTACTATCCTACAGAAGATGTCCAACTTTCACCAACACTTATAACGCAAGAGATAAATGACATACTCCCAAGAGATAAAGCAATCTTCAGAACCAAACACAGATGTAAGAGCTATCTGATACAGAATTTCAAATAAGTAATATGGTAAAAGGTCTAACAGTAAAAGTAGACAACATGCAAGATCAAAAGTGCAATCTCAGCAGAGAGATGGAAGCTATGAGAACCAAATGGAAGTGGTCAAAATAAGAAACACACTAACAGAGATGAAGAATGCCTCATGGAGCTCATCAGTGGATTTGACACAGCCAAGGAGAGAATGAATGAACTCAAAGATAGGTCAAGAGAAATTATTCAAACTGAAACACTGGGGAAAATGGGTGAAGGGAAAAAAAAAACCCGTCAAAAGAGAACATCCAAGAATTGTGGGACAATATCAAACATTCTAACGTATGTATAGTTAGATTCCCAGAAGAAAGGAGAGAGAACAGGAAAAGAAGTATTTGAAGAATTAAAGGCTAAGAAATTTTCAACATTAAGGACAGAGCAATCCACAAAATCCAAGAAGCTCAGAGAACATGCAGAATAAACGTATATATATATATACACACACAAACATAAAATTAGACATGCTCAAAATGCTAAAACAAAAGAAAATCTTAAAGGCAGCAAGGAAAAAGAAGACACTGCATACAGAGGAGGCTAACAATTATGGAGACTTCAGAAACCATGCAAGCTAGAAGCCAATGGAGTGACTTTATTGCTGATGCTGATAGGGGAAAAAATACATACACACACAAAAACTGCCCACCCAAAATTCCAGAATCCTATACCCAATGAAAATGTATTTCAAAATAAAGGAGAAATAAACCCTGTTTCAAATAAAGAAAAACAATTCATTGCTACTTCCACAAGATACTAAAGGAAGTTTTTCAGGCAAAAGGAATATGATACCAGAAAAAAACCTGGGTCTACACAATGAAGTTAAGAGCACTGGAAATTGAATGAATGAAAATGTATTAACATCTTTTTAAAATTGCGTTAGAAATAACTGAAGTGAGCCGGGCATGGGGCTCAAACCTGTAATCCCATCATTTTTGGGAGGCTGAAGCAGGAGGATCCCTTGAGGCCAGGAGTTCAAGACCAGCACGGGCAACAGCCCCCACTACCCCCCATTTCTACAAAATAATAAAGAGATTACTACAGTTTAAAATAGAGGGTCACAAATCTTTTTCTTTTTTCTTTTGTCTTTTTCTTTTCTTTCTTTTTTATTTATTTATTTTTTTTTTATTTTTTTATTTTTTGATGTGTAGTCTCACTCTGTCACCCAGGCTGCAGTGGTGTGATCTCAGCTCACTGCAGTCTCCGCCTCCTGGGTTCAAGCGATTCTCCTGCCTCAGCCTCCTGAGTAGGTGGGATTACAGGCCTGTGCCACAACGCCTGGCTAATTTTTGTATGTTTAGTAAAGACGGGGTTTCACCACGTTGGCCAAGCTGGTCTCAAACTCCCGGCCTCATGTGATCTGCCCGCCTCGGCCTTCCAAAGTGCTGGGATTACAGGTGTGAGTCACCATGCCCTGCCAATCAGTGGCTCATGCCTGTAATCCCAGCACTTTGGGAGGCAGAGGTGGGTGGATCACCTGAGGTCGGGAGTTCGAGATCAGCCTGCCCAACATGGCAAAACCCCATCTCTACTAAAAATACAAAAAAATTAGCCAGGCGTTGTGGCGGGCTAATCCCAGCTACTCAGGAGGCTGAGGCAGGAGAATCATGTGAACCCAGGAGGCAGAGGTTGCAGTGAACTGCGATCACGCCATTGCACTCCAGCCTGGGCAACAAGAGCAAATCTGCATCTCAAAATGCATACATACATACATACAGGAGCAGATAATACATATTTTAGGTTTTGTAGGCCATATCTCTGTTGCAACCACTCAACTCTACCGTTGCAGCATGAAAACAGCCATTGATAGTAGATAAATGAATGAGCGTGGCTCTGTTTCAGTAAAAGTTTATGGACACTGAGATTTAAATTCCATATAGTTTTAATGTGCTACAATGTATTCTACTTGTGATTTTTCAACATTTATAAATTATAAATATATTTATAAATTAAAAAAGCCATTCTTAGTTCATGAGCCATGCAAAATCAGGCAGGAGAATGGTTTTGGCTTGCAGGTGCGCAGACCATCTTTCTCGCTAACCGCCTGGTCTAAGGCAAGCATATCAGCAATGAATTGTGTACTTACAGCACATGCAAAATTTTAAAATACTGATAAATGAATGGTGGTATATTTCTAAGATAAATTTCTACTTAACAATAAAAACAAATGAACTATTGATTAATGCAACACGATTGCTTATAAAATAATTATTTTGAGTAAAAGAAGCCAGACAAAAAAAGACTACATACTATATGATTACGTCCATAAAAAATTCTAGAAAATGAAAACCAATCTATAGTGACAGGATGTAGATCAGGGTTGTTTGCAAATGGTTGGTGGGTAGAGGGGATAAAGCAAGAGAAGGAAGGGATTTTAAAAAGTAAAATGTAGGACAACAGCAAGAAGAACAGGAGGGAAGAAATGGGAATCTATTGTAAGGTCTTTATATTATACATGAAGCAGGACATTTTTTGAAAGTAAATTCTGGTTAACTAAAGATGTGGTGGGGTGCAGTGGCTCACACCTGTAATCCCAGCATATTGGGAAGCCAACGCAAGAGGATCACATGAGCCCAGGAGTTCGAGACCAGTCTAAGCAACACAGTGAGACCTCCGTCTTTACAAAAAATATCTATATTTTTAGTTAGCTGGACATGATAACGCCTGCCTGTAGTCTCAGCTACTCCACGGAGTCTGAGGCTGAGGCTGAGGTGGGAGGATCTCTTGAACCCTAGAGGTTGAGGCTGCAGTGAGCCGTAATCGTGCCACTGCACTCCAGCCTAGGCAACAGAGCAAGACCCTGCCTCATTTAAAAAACAAAACAAAACAAAACAAAAAGGCAGGGCACGGTGGCTCCTGCCTGTAATCCCAGCACTTTGGGAGGCCAAGATGGGCAGATCACAAGGTCAGGAGTTTGAGACCAACCTGGCCAGCATGGTGAAACCCTGTCTCTACTAAAAATACAAAAATTAGCCGGGCATGGTGGTGCACGCCTGTAATCCCAGCTACTCGGGAGGCTGAGGTAGGAGAATCACTTGACCCTGGGAGGTGGAGGTTGCAGTGAGCTGAGTCAAGATCGTGCCACTGCACTCCAGCCTGGGCGACAGAGTGAGACTCTGTTTCCAAAAAAGAAAAAGAAAAAGAAAAAGAAAACAATGATGTGTACTATAAATCCTAGGTCAATCGTAAACATTAACTTTTCCGTATCTTTCCGACTCAGCCCCATGCTCAGTGGCGGAGCATGAAACAGGCCTAGCCAATGAGCTCATGGCATTCTTCTGGCCACAGTGACTGACTGGTGACTGAGTCAGAGCCAGTGAGACACTGCAAAACTTTGCTTGGAAATGCTGGGACAATGGCAGTTGCTCTATTTCACAGAGTAAGACCGGGAAGTATGTGACTTCTGCAGCCACCAGAGTGATGCTAGGACCCCAAAACCTGTTGGAGGATGCATTCAACATGAAGAGGTAAGGAGATGAGCGATGGAGAGAGGCTATGCAGAGGGGTGATAACTTTTTAATTACGGAAGCCAAAAAATCCTCCTCTTGGGAACTTGTTTTGGGTGGGATTTTCAATCACTTGGTTGTGTAACAAAATGCTATTAATACAAATTTAGCAGCTTAAATGACACAAATTAATTATCTCAGTCTCCGTGGGTCAGGTGTCCAAGTGTGGGTCAGCTGAGTCCTTTGTTCAGGGTCTCATTGGGATGAAATCCAAGTATTGGCCAGGGCTGTGATTTCAACTTAGGCTTGCAATCCTCTTCCAAGGTCACTCACTGTTGCTGAATTCAGTTCCTTATGGTGTAGGATTGAAGCTCTGTGCTCCTAGAGGCTGCCTGCCATTCTCTGCCATGTGGCTGCTTAACAGCCAATAGGAGAGCATCTGTGCTGCTTTGAATATCTTTCAAGGAAGGCCTGGAGGCTCTTTGATGTTTTGTTGTTGTTGTTGTTGTTGTTGTTGTTTTGAGACGGAGTCTCGCTCTGTTGCCCAGGCTGGAGTGCAGTGGCCGGATCTCAGCTCACTGCAAGCTCCGCCTACTGGGTTCACGCCATTCTCCTGCCTCAGCCTCCCTAGTAGCTGGGACTACAGGTGCCCGCCACCTCGCCCGGCTAGTTTTTTGTATTTTTTAGTAGAGACGGGGTTTCACCGTGTTAGCCAGAATGGTCTCGATCTCCTGACCTCGTGATCCACCCGTCTCGGCCTCCCAAAGTGCTGGGATTACAGGCTTGAGCCACCGCGCCCGGCCTATGTTGTTGTTTTTAAGATAGAGTCTCTGCCACCCAGGCTGGAACACAGTGGCATGATCTTGGCTCACTGCAACCTCCACCTCCCAGGTTCAAGCAATTCTCCTGCCTCAGCCTCCCAAGTAGCTGAGACTATAGGTGTGGGCCACCACGCCTGGCTAATTTTTGTATTTTTAGTAGAGACGGGGTTTCACCATGTTGGTCAGGCCCGTCTCAAACTCCTGACCTCATGTAATCCACCTGCCTCGGCCTCCCAAAGTGCTGGGATTACAGGCGTGAGCCATTGCACCCAGCCTCTGGAACCTCTTTTAAAGGACTCAACTTGATCAGGTTCACCCAGGTCAATTTCCCTTTCAGTTACTTCAAAGACAACTGAGTAGGGATCCTCATTATATCTGCAAAATCCCTTCATCTTTGCCATGTAACATAACCCAATCGTGAGAGTGAAACCCTGTCATATTCACAAGTATTGCGCATGCTCCAGGGGAATTTCTGTCCACACATGCGTACCATGCACACCACTGGTGGGAATCTTGGGGACCATCTTAGAATTCTGCTGTTCTCTTTTTGTTTCGGGAATTTTCCGTGTTCTCCCAGACTTCTAGGCTGTAGCCTGTCTGATATATTTTCACCTGGCTCTACTTGTCTCTCTTCCCAGTTGAAAGGTGAGCAATTCACCTGTCACTCTATGTCCTAGCTCACAGCCTGACATGGCTTTGGTGCTCCATAAACATTTGTTAATGGATAAGTAGGTGTGATTCTCACATTGTAAGTGAAGATTAAAATGCTAAAATACTGTAGTTCTACCCTACTGGCTCCATCCAGTCCAAATTCAAATATGACTCAAGAGGCCCTGCTTGACCCGCCCTTGTACACTTCTCTGCCCTCACCTCACTTTCTCTTTCATACCATACTATAAGAACATTAAATCACTTAAATCACTTCCTGTTTCTAATGTATGATTTGCTTTCTCTTAGCTGCATTCCAGTGCCTGTGCTGTTTTCTTGACCTAGGATGCTCTTCCTTACATCATTGACTGACTGACTCGTACTCATCCCTTGATAAACAGCTTGGAGGTTACCTACCCAGGAAACTTCCTCATCACCCTCTCCTGCCCCATTGTGTAGTTCGTGCCCCTGTTTGGGCTTCCACAACCCTCTAAGCTTCCTTCTCCTTTCCTATAACTTGTCATGCCTTCTATGTTAAGAGTCCCTCTCCTCTGCCAGCCTGAGCTATCCTGGAGAGTAGAGAATGAAACTGCATTGGGTCCCAGGAAAGGTCTGATCTAGAGTTAAGACAATTTGTTGACCAAACAAACGAGTTCAATATTCTCCATGTTTGTGATTCTGAGCCTTCCAAGATGTCTGTGCTTTCTGGTGTCCTGGGCCCCATGGCAGGCCAACCTGGCAGGCTCTGGCTGCCCTGTGGTTTCCAAGCCCAGGCCGCAGGGCACCGTCACAATGCTCAGATCATAGCCTGACAGCCTGTTTTCTATTAGTCCAGGAAAATTTTTGAAAAATTCTTGCCCGACACATGGAACTCCTTTCAAAAAGAGTAGGCATGGCAGATTATGAAGAAAATGACTGTCATTTAGAGCTCCATGCTGATGGAGTGTAGTTAGGCAATGTGCTGCCCGGAAGGTAGAGTACCAGTCCAGAACAGGAACTGAGTATCTCAACAGGCACACCTCCTCCTTCACCCTGCTGAGCACTTGACATTAGCTTGAGCATCTCTCCCTTTTCCCTGAGAACCAGCCACTTCCTTTCTTTTTAACAGAGGGTGAGAGGGGCCCAAGCTTCACAATGACCACATAACTGTTTAGTCCTAGAATTGTGGTGGTGGGAATGGTGTGGGGTCACTGTTCAGTCACTACCAAAAACAAGAATCCAGCTGACTGGATGGCCAGCGCAGTAAACTGAGAAGGGAATAAATACCTCAAATTGCTTGAACAGGTTACTCTTAAATTGGGATCACTTAATTCTTCCTTCAATGGGCACTAAGCGTCTTTTAACCTCAATGATGATTTATTTCATTTCATTTCATTTTTTTTTTTTTTTTTTTGAGATCGAGTCTCACTCTGTCTCTTAGTCTGGAGTGCAGTGGCACAGTCTTGGCTCACTGAAACCTCTGCCTCCCAGGTTCAAGCAATTCTCCTGCCTCAGCCTCCCAAGTAGCTGGGATTACAGGCAAGCGCCACCATGCCCAGCTAATTTTTGTATTTTTAGTAGAGACGGGGTTTCACCATGTTGGCGAGGCTGGTCTTGAACTCCGGACCTCAAGTGATCTGTGGGCCTTGGCCTCCCAAAGTGCTGGGATTACAGGCATGAGCCATCATGCCAGGTCTCAAAGATGACTTAGAACAAAGACTAGAAATGTTTTCAAACTTCTAGTGTTAATTTTGCATTAAGGCGTTTGTGTAAATGTGATACTTTAAATTCTTATAATGTTAAAGATAATTTCAAGAGCTTGGCACTGTGACTCATGCCTGTAATCCCAGAGCTTTGGGAGGCCAAGGCAGGAGGATCCCTTGAGGCCAGGAGTTTGAGACCAGCCTGGGCAACATAGCGAGATTCCCCACCCCCTCTATAAAAACTAAAAAAATTAGCCAGGCATGGTAGTCTTAGCTACTCAGGAGGCTGCAACAGGAGGATAGCTTGAGCCCAGGAGATTGAGGCTGCAGTGAGCTATGATCACTATTGCACTCCAGCCTGGGTGACAGAGTGAGACTCTGTCTCAAAAAATAAAAAAAAAAAGA
This sequence comes from Piliocolobus tephrosceles, assembly GCF_002776525.5. Classification (NCBI taxonomy): domain Eukaryota; kingdom Metazoa; phylum Chordata; class Mammalia; order Primates; family Cercopithecidae; genus Piliocolobus; species Piliocolobus tephrosceles. The sequence continues at coordinate 3,669,758 of NC_045453.1, forward strand.
GATAAATTTGAGAATTCTAACAGATTATTCTTGTACTAATTACAAATATGTATTTGAATAATAGATTTAGACTTTTGATTTTAAGATGAAATCTTATTTGTATTGACACATTTAAAAGTCCTCATGACTCAATATTCTTATAAATTTATTATATTTACAAGAATTACACAAGGACTTGAAAGGCTTTGCTAGACAGAAAACTGTGATACTTGGCCGGGCACGGTGGCTCAAGCCTGTAATCCCAGCACTTTGGGAGGCCAAGACGGGCGGATCACGAGGTCAGGAGATCGAGACCATCCTGGCTAACACACGGTGAAACCCCGTCTCTACTAAAAAAAAATACAAAAAAAAAAAAGAAAACTGTGATACTTATAAAAGAAAAATGAATTAAATTTATAAATGCAGTTTCAAATGTTCAAATAATTTTAATTAGCTAAGTTTATTAATGGGACCAAATAAGTGATATAATTTACTAGATTTATGAATAAAACTGTAAAATTTGGCTGTGCGCGGTGGCTGCCTGTAATCCCAGCACTTTGGAAGGCTGAGGCGGGTTGATCACGAGGTCAGGAGTTTCATGGGTTGGAGGTCTCAGGATAATAAAGAACTGTTGTGGTTCGGGGTGGGAGGTGGAAGAGAGTCATCAAGCAACTGGAATTATGAGAACTTCAGTATAAAGAGCTAGTACTAGAAATTCGGGAGGCCACAATCACCGTATCAGGGATATAAGTAAGGGAATGGATGTCCAACTGGAAAGAAAGGAATGTCACTGGAGACGAGAAGGAAATCAGACCTGGTAAGCCAGAGAGCTACTTTAGATGAGTGGCCACTATTTTGCACAACGTAAGCGGGGCACTGTTCACATGAACGTCTACGTGAATGGCGCTCCCAGGCCTTGTGCAGTGCATAACCTGCGGACCCGTATGAGATGAACCTGCTAGATCCCCAAGTACCCAAGAACTGATGACAGGAGTTCGTGTGGGGAGATGAGACAGGAGGTAAAAAAAAAATAAAAAATAAAAAAATCCTTGGTAAGCAAAAATTGGTCATAATTGTGGAGTATTTACTATATGCTTGGTAATGTTCTAAACACTCTCAATAACCCTGTGAGTTCAATATTTTTATTATCATCTATACTATTTAACAGATGAAAGAAGCAAAGGAAATGACAGCTGGTCTTGAGCACACTCGCTCAAGAGCGCCACACTCCACACCGTAGAGTCTACAGCGCAGAGGACACTAACTGCTCAGAGCGCTCACTGCGCTTCTTCCGCGGCCAGGCGTAGCGCAGGGTCACGTGCCGACGCGGGGCGGGGCCAGCGGGCCGCCTTCGCGCCTGCGCGCCGCTGGCCGACCGAGCGGAGCCTGCCGATGCCGAGCGGGCGCTACGTCCCGCGGTCTGAGCCGCGTTTTCTCCCGGCTCCGCCACCAGCCGGGGCTCGGGTGGGGGCCCGGGCCCCCGGGGCATGGCCCTCCGGAGTGCGCAGGGCGACGGTCCCAACTCCAGCCACTGGGACGGCGGCGCGGAAAAGGCAGGTACGGAAGCCGACCAGGGCGCCGGGAGCGGCCTGCGAGGGCGGCCCAGGGGGCAGTGGCAGCTGGTGGCGAGGCGGTGCCGGAGGGGCGCGGGCTGGCGACCCGGGGCTGCGGCGGGGTTCCGGGCGGCGGGAGAGGAAGAGACGGAGGGCCTGGGGCACGTCTGATGGGGAGAGGGCCTGGAACTGGGGGGCTCGGGCGGGTGCCGAGCTGACCCGAGGGAGCCTGGCGGCAGAGTAGCGTCCCCAGGCAGAAGAGCGGGCGGGAGCTCCCCGCCCCGGCTTTCTTCCGTCTGGAGAGGACCGGGACTCCCCGAGCGCGGGCAGGCCCACCCTGTCCCAGGCTGCCGCCACGTCCGCAGACTCACTGAGCCGCCTCCCCGAGGGAAATCAGCTCTCCCGAACTTCATTCACTGTCGCCGGCTTGATTGACGCGCTGTCCGCGTACCGCCGATTTAATTACCATACAATTCTCCCTTTAAGGTGCACATTTCAGTGATTCTTAGCACATTCACAAAGTTGTGCAGCTATCGCCACTGTCTGATTCCGCAATGAAACCCTTATCCATTAGCAGGCACTCCCCATTCCCCAGTATTCACGAAGCCTGGCAACCAGGAATCGACTTTCTGTCTGTCTTCTGCCACCTATTTTAATGTTGTTTAGTTGTGTAAAAGCGACCTGGCGCTACGGCTCGCGCCTGTAATCCCAGCGCTTTGGGAGGCCGTGGTTGGAGGATCGATTGAGGCCAGGATTTCGAGGTCAGGCTGGGAAACATAGCGAGGCCTCATCTCTACAAAAGTTTTTTTTAAAAAGCTGGATGTGGAGGCTCGAGCCTGTGATCCCAACGACTCAGGAGGCTGAGGCGGGAGGATCGCTTGAACCCAGGACTTGGAGGCTACTCTATGATTGCGCCACTGCACTCCAGCCTGGGTGACAGATGGAGACCCTATCTCAATAATGAGTAAATTATTGTATACAAAGCGATTCTATTTTTATACTCTTTTAGTTTGGACCATTTCTGTGAACTCATGTTTTTGTTGCACATTATGTTCTCAAATGTTTTTCATTCAATAAATACATGACAGTTAAAATTATGAATGTACACCGTGAACCAAGTTAAATAATCTTTTTTCCTTGAGGAAGACTAAGGTGACTTTCCCCATTTCCAGTCCTCTGATGGATGGCACCCATAACAGAGCCAAACACGTTATTCAACCCACGTATTTTGAGGAAGCTGCTGGTATTCATATTTTATTTTATATTTTATTTGGGCTCATTTTCTGTTTTTTCCCTTTTTCTCATGTTCTGATACTGAATGGAAGTGGAGCTCTGAACCCTTTGGCACCGTAACCCTTTCATTACTGGTGTTTGTGTGATGTCTGTCCTCATGGCATAATAGTCAATGCCCTAGGCAACATGGGTCTTGTGACCTGTTGGCAGTGCAGCTGTGTGTCTGTTGCAAGACTTTACCGCCTCTAGTTTCCTTGATTTTGCTTCTCTGGATGAATGGGACAAATTTTAAAATGAGGTTTTTTGGTTTTGTTACTGTTTTGTTTTTTAATCATATCAGAGTATTGTTGGCAAAGTTCCTAATGCTATCTGTCTTTTGTAGCATTTATGATCAGATTGGTTTACTCACTAGACTTTTTTTCCATTATAGGGGTGAAACATTCTTAAGTCTTTATAACCTGCTTTATGTTCCAGGTAGTTAACAGAATCTTTGCTAATTTGGATACTGTTTTGTAGAAACTACTAGTTAAGACCTCCAAAAACAGAGGCTACTTTGTTTTATTTTGTGTTGAATAGGACTCTTAACCAGACTGAAATAAGGTTTTCCTCTCCTGCTGTGGTCTTCTGGTACAGACATGGAGTTAAAGCATTTTTTTTTTTTTTTTTTTTTTTTTGAGAGATGGGATCTTGCTCTGTCACCTGGGCTGGAGTGCAGTGTCACAGTCAAAGCTCACCGTCACCTCCCAACTCGTGGACTTAAGTGATCCTCCCACCTCAGCCTCCTGAGTAGCTGGGACTACAGTCGTAAATTTTTAAGTTAATTTCCAATGTCAATGTCAGGAGTTGTGGGTGGGTGTAGGGGGATGTCTCCCTCCCTCCCTCCACACAATACGTCCCCAACCCTCCGTTGTTTTAAGACTAGCATTGCTTAATGTGAACTTGACTTCAGTTTAAAGACTGTAAAGCTTTTATGATAATGCAAGCTTAAACCAAATAATCAGTATGGAATTTTGTACTCTCACACGAGATTCCATTATATAAATTAGTTGATCCAAGTTAATATTTGTTTTGGTGATATGAAAAAATACATGAAAAAACTTTTAGAGGAGGCATGGATAGTGGTCATCTTTAGTTGTTATTTAGTGCTCTAATCCAGGTGACTTTGGACATGCCTATTACTCTGAGGAGGCAGAAATCTTTACCTGGATTCTGTAGCCAGAGTTGGGAGAAATTTAAGACAGTAGTGAGTTGTGTCATCTTTATCTGAACCATTAAGAACAACAATTCAGGCTGGGCACGGTGGCTCACGCCTGTAATCCCAGCACTTTGGGAGGCGGAGGCGGGCAGATCACGAGGTCAGGAGATCGAGACCATCCTCCTGGCTAACACGGTGAAACCCTGTCTCTACTAAAAATACAAGAAATTAGCCGGTGTGGTGGTGCGCGCCTGTAGTCCCAGCTACTCCGGGGCTGAGGCAGGAGAAGGGCGTGAGCCCAGGAGACGGAGCTTGCAGTGAGCCGAGATCGCGCCACTGCACTCCAGCCTGGGCGGCAAAGCGAGACTCCCTCTCAAAAAAAAGAACAACAGTTCAGTTGAAGTGTCCCATTGTTAAGATTAGCATTTTAGGGAGTTGAGTCTCATCTCCCTCCCTGACTACAAGACCCTGTTGCAGTTGTTTCTATACCTGTTGCTGTGGTACCCCTCAAATGAAGGCTGCTTTGCACTCTTTATAAATAAATAAATAAAAATAAGCATTCTAATGAAGAGTAGGCCAAAGTCATACCTATCTTCCTCTGTCGAATGAATTACTTTTCAGGCATCAGGGATTTATTTATAGCAGTCTTATATTTTGCAGCCAGCTATAGGACAGTCATTTCGTTCTGTCATGGTTATGATAGCCAAGACCTCTACTATAAAGGAATTTGGAAGGTTTCGGCTTTGGAGTAATAGTGCAGTCTCTTGTAAATGGGGCAATAGAGAAATTGGAGAAGACAGGATTGAGGGAGATTAGAATGGCATACATTCTACCTCTAGATGAAATGTGGGCTTTTATTCCAAGCCAGATATGGCATTCTCAAGTCCAGAAATGTGTGTCCTGATCTAAATCTATAAAGTTTATCTTGAAATACAATACATAATAGGCATTTATTTTAATCTTTTCCTGAACATGCCAAGAATAGCTCTATGGTGTTTCTCTTTCGGAAATAAACAGGATGTCTGTGAATTTGTTTTTCGGTGGAGATGCTGCTAACCTCCCTCCCTGTGTCATCTAGCAGGTGATCTCACTCTGTAATTCATACATCTTTTGCTCACTTGAGTTTTCTGTTTCCTCTTGCCTTTTTATGTCACAATGAAAATCTATACATTTAGTTGGAATAAAGTATTTGTCAGAGTGGCACACGTGGGAGTGCTTTCTCCATCGACCACTGACATTTAATCACTAGGGTGTGGGGTTGAGGAAGGTAGTGTTGGGGCCTGAAAAAAACAGCAGTCGAAATCCACACTGGGGCAGCATCCTACTCTGGGAAACACCAGTAGTTTTAGAAATAGGCCAAAGAGTCTGCAGATCTGTTTAGAGAGTTCTGCAGTGAGCATCATCTTAACAGTATGGGAAAAATAATGTCATTTACTGCAAGCCAGTTTTTTCCAGAGGAACAATAAACTAAATCACTTATTATATTCTGCATGTATTTGTTGCGTTCCCACAGAGTGCCAAAAATTTTGAAATAGTAAATTTTGAAATGCAGTATTAAAAATAGAATTGGAGGCCAGGTACGGTGGCTCAACGCCTGTAATCCCAGCACTTTGGGAGAGGGAGGTGGGTGGATCACTAGAATCCAGGAGTTCAAGATCAGCCTGGGCAACATTTTTTTTCTCTACCAAAAAAAAAAAAAAATACACACACACACAAAGTTGCTGGGCCAGATGGAGCCCGTCTGTGGTCCCAGCTACCTGGGAGGCTGAGGCAGGAGGATCACTTGAGCCCAGGAGGTCAAGGCTGCAGTGAGCCACGATCATGCCACTGTACTCCAGCCTGGGTGACAGAGTAAGACCCTGCCTCAAAAAAAAAAAAAAAAAAAAAAAAATTGGAACAGAATCTTAAGAGAAATGAGTTATGGGAGGTAGGATTTGAGGATTTGAGTTCAGAGTTAAGTGACATTCTGGCAAATGGTTTGTCAAAACCTCATGGAAATTCAGTTGACTGCATAGTGTTTTTCCCCCCAAGATACAAGATTTCCTTTCCCCCAGATTGCCGAATAACATTTAGAAAGAGAGGTGAGGTGGATGTATGTCTAAACAAACTGAAGAAAAATTATCATACTCTTAGCAAATAGGTTAACAAGATTTCTGAATGTCAGCTTCCCTCAAGCAGTATTCAGTATTGCCGCTCAAGTGCTGTCAATTTGTGATGTGTGGAAAGTGCAGGGATACTCCCAAGTTAAAAAAAATTAAATATGTTAGATTTTTTTCTCTTTGTTGGAAATGAAATTCTTCTCAGGTTTTGCCTCCACCAATGTTATATAAAAAGTCTTCTCTGTTTCCTGCATGTTTTTGACCCCTCTTGAAAGCACATAGCCTGGTCTTCCAAAGGATGGCCCTCAGGCCCAAAGTAAAATCCCTCCCTCTGTTCCTCCTGAGTGCAGGATAAACCCAGACTCCTTTGTGGAATGAATCCAGCCCGGCCTCTTTTACTGTGGTGCTACCTGCTTCTGTTCTCTCCCTTTACCTGGCACTTCAGCGTCGTAGAACTCTTTGTTTCCTGGACGTGGTGTTTCTTTCATGTGACAAGGTCTTTGCATATAACTCTTTTCTTCTGCCTGGAGTACTTTTCCCTTAACACACTCTTCCCTTTGGCAAAATTTTCTTTAAGAAGGTACCAGAGCCCAGTGTGGTGGCTCACATCTGTAATCCTAGCACTTTGGGAGGTTGAGGCAGGAGGATTTCTTGAGCCCAGGAGTTCAAGATCAGTGAGACCCCACCTCTGTAAAAAAAATTTTTTAATTAGGCATGGTGGCACAGAAGTCTGAGGTGGGAGGATCGCTCGAGCCCTAGAGGTTGAGGCTGCAATGAGCTGTGATTGTGCCACTGTACTCCAGCCAGGGCAACAGAGTAAGACCCTGTCTAAATAAATAAATAAAAATTAAAAAGAAGGGCCAGATGCGGTGGCTCACACCTGTAATCCTAACACTTTGGGAGGTTGAGGTGGGTGGATTACCTGAGGTTGGGAGTTTGAGACCAACCTGACCAACATGGAGAAACCCCATCTCTACCAAAAATACAAAATTAGCCAGGCGTGGTGGCACACGCCTGTAATCCCAGCTACTCGGGAGACTGAGGCAGGAGAATTGCTTGAACCTGGGATGCGGAGGTTGCAGTGAGCCAAGATCGCGCCACTGCACTCCAGTCTGGGCAACAAGAGTGAAACTCCATCTCAAAAAAAAGAAAAAAAATTGGAAGAAGGATCCAGAATATGTTCTTGGTTAAGCCTTTCCTGACTGCTTTAGAAGTAGTCATTCTTGGCTGGGCACGGTAGCTCACTCCTGTAATCCCAGCACTTTGGGAGGCCGAGGCAGGCGGATCCCCTGAGGTCAGGATTTCAAGACCAGCCTGACCAACATGACAAAACCCCGTCTCTACTAAAAGTACAAAAAATTAGCCAGGCATAGTGGTGAATGCCTGTAATCCCAGCTACTCTGGAGGCCGAGGCAGAAAAATTGCTCGGACCCGGGAGGCGGAGGTTGCGGTGAACCGAGATCGTGCCACTGCACTCCAGCCTGGGCAACAAGAGTGTAACTCCATCTCAAAAAAAAAACAGAGAAATAGTCATTCTTTCCTCTGGATTTTCATAATCCCTCACATTCTATTATATATAATAATTGTTTGTGTCCCTGCTGTGAGCCCTTCAAGGGCTGGGAGGGAGTAATTCATCTTTTTTATACCCAGTACAGTGCTTAGTGCAAGTAGACACTCATTAAGTGACAGACTGAAGAATGACTGGACAAATGGGCAGGCAGATGAATGGGTGGAAGGACACACCTGAGTCAAGAGCTTGACACATCTCATGAACAACTGACTAGGTGCTATGCTGACAGAAGAAACTGGAGATTTTTGTTTGTTTGTTTTTGAGACAGAGCCTTACTCCGTCACCCAGGCTGGAGTGCAGTGGCACAATCATGCCTCGCTACAACCCGCCTCTGCCTCCTAAGCAGATGGAATTACAGGTGCACGCTGTCACACCCAGCTATTTTTTGTAGAGAAGGTTTTGCCATGTTGCACAGGCTGGTTGCTCTCCAAATACTGGGGTCAAGCAATCCGCCCACCTTGGCTTCCTAAAGTGCTGGGATTATAGGCATGAGCCTCGTCTCAACTAAAAACCATGCCGGCAGTGCTTTTTATTTTATTTTATTTTATTTTTATTTCTATTTTATTTATTTATTTTTTTGAGACAGAGTTTTGCTCTTGTTGCCGAGGCTGGAGTGCAATGGCACGATCTCAGCTCATTGTAACCTCCACCTCCTGGGTTCAAGCGATTCTCCTGCCTCAGCCTCCCAAGTAACTGGGATTACAGGCACCTGCCACTACACCTGGCTAATTTTGTATTTTTAGTAGAGACGGGATTTTGCCATGTTGATCAGGCTGGTCTTGGAACACCTGACCTTAGGTGATCCGCCTGCCTCAACCTCCCAAAGTGCTAGGATTACAGGCATGAGCCACCAGCCTATTTTATTTTATCTTTTATTTATTTATTTTATGAGACAGAGTCTCAGTCTGTTGCCCAGTCTGGAGTACAGTGGCGCGATCTCGGCACACTGTAACCTCTGCCTCCCGGATTCAAGCGATTCTCCTGCTTTAGTCTCCTGAGTAGCTGGGACTACAAGCGTGCACCACCACACTTGGCTCATTTTTATATTTTTAGTAGAGACAGAGTTTCAACATGTTGGTCAGGCTGATCTCGATCTCCAGACCTCAGGTAATCTGCCCGCCTCGGCCTCCCAAAGTGCTGGGATTACAGGTGTGCCCAGAAGGGGTTTTATTTTTAATGATTTCTAGGTAGGGTAACCATTTAATTTGGCATCCAAACTGGGACCTATTTGAAAGTACAGGGAGCAAAAAGGGTTTGCTGTGAACAATTTGCCAGTACTCTAGGTATAAACCAGGAAGATCTCAGACAAACGAGAACAAATGGTCACCCGACTAGGTTACCAGGAAACAGCAGTGAAGCCAGGAGGGCAGGTTTACCGAGGTGAAAAGTCACTTGTATTATCTTTCTGTCTGCACCTCCAATTGCACATGACTCCAAACCAGTTAGTGGTTCTGTTTATGTGGTTTTTATGTTTCACGTCTCATAGGTAGCTCACCTGTGACTTACTAGTACCAACTTAATTTATGTTAATAATGGGCTGGATGTGATGGCTCATGCCTATAATCTCAGCACTTTGGGAGGCTGAGGCAGGCAGATCACTTGAGGTCAGGAGTTCAAGACCAGCCTGGCATGGTGAAACCCCATCTCTACTAAAACACAAAAAAATTAGCCAGGCGTGGTGGCAGCATGCGCCTACAATCCTGGCTACCTGGGAGGCTGAGGCCTGAGAATCATTTGAACCCGAGGACAGAGGTTCCAGTGAGCCAAGATTGCTCCACTGCACTCCAGCCTGGGATACAAAGCAAGACTCTGTTGCAAATAAATACATTAATTAAAATAAAATAATAATAATAATGTACAGCTTTGTCATGGAAACAGTTTGTAGACTGTAGTCTCAGACTAGAACATTGCTAGGGAAGCTGCTTAGTGTCCCTTCTAAAATCTAATGTACCTTCTGATGTTAGTCCTTTCCAAAATCTACCCTACCTTCTGGTGATATCTTCCACTTCACATGAACTCTGGTGCCTTGCGTCTAATATATACTACATAAATGTTTTTGTATTAGTCTATTTACTGTCAAATGGAAGGGCCGTATCTCCTGGCCATTCTTCTGTACCCTTCATCCCAGGCCCTGAATGTCCTTCCTTTCCTTTATGTGTATACACATTTAGTTTTATTGTAACAAGGCAACTTGTACTTTTGTTTTCCCCTTTTTTCTTATATAAGCAGGTGATCCATGTTCTTTTTGCCTTTTTTTTTTTTTTGAGACAGAGTTTTGCTCTTGTCACCCATGCTGGAGTACAGTGGCATGATCTCGGCTCACTGCATTCCCCACCTCCCAGGTTTAAGTGATTCTCCTGCCTCAGCCTCCTGAGTAGCTGAGATTACAGGTGACTGCCACCATGCCCAGCTAATTTTTTTTTTTTTTTTTTGAGATGGAGCCTCGCTCTGTGCCTCAGGCTGGAGTGCAGTGGTGCAATCTCGGCTCATTGCAAGCTCCGCCTCCTAGGTTCACTGTGTTCTCCTGCCCCAGCCTCCCGAATAGCTGAGACTACAGGCGCCCACCACCACACCTGGCTAATTTTTTTGTATTTTTCTAGTAAAGATGAGGTTTCACCGTGATAGCCAGGATGGTCTTGATCTCCTGACCTCATGATCTGCCCGCCTCGGCCTCCCAAAGTGCTGGGATTACAGGTGTGAGCCACCGCGCCTGGCCTAATTTTTGTATTTTTAATAGAGATGGTGTTTCACCATGTTGGCCAGGCTAGTCTCAAATCTCCTGACCTCAGTGATCCACCTGCCTTGGCCTCCTGAAGTGCTGGGATAGGCTGGGTGTGGTGGCTCACGCCTGTAATCCCAATACTTTGGGAGGCCGAGACTTACGAGTCACGAAGTCAGAAGTTCAAGACTAGCCTGACCAACATGGTGAAACCCTGTCTCTACTAAAAATGCAAAAAAGAAAAGAAAAAATTAGCCAGGCATGGTGGCGCACACCTGTAATCCCAGCTACTCAGGAGGCTGAGGCAGGAGAATCACTTGAACCTGGGAGGTGGAGGTTGCAGTAAGCCGAGATTGCGTCTCTGCACTCCAGCCCGGGTGACAGGGTGAGACTCTGTCTCAAAAAAAAAGGAGGGGGGTAGGATTAAAGGCATGAGCCACAGTCCCTGGCTGCTTTTGGTTTTTTGTTTGTTTGTTTGTTTGAGACAGAGTTTTGCTCTTGTTGCCTAGGCTAGAGTGCAGTGGCATATGGCATCATCTCGGCTCACTGCAACCTCTGCCTCCCAGGTTCAAGCAATTCTCCTGTCTCAGCCTCCCGAGTAGCTGGGATTACAGGCATGTGCCACCATGCCCAGATAATTTTTTGTACTTCTAGTAGAGATGGGGTTTCTCCGTGTTGGTCAGGCTGGCCTCGAACTGCCGACCTCAGGTGATCTGCCCACCTCGGCCTCCCACAGTGCTAGGATTACAGGCGTGAGCCACTGCGCCTGGCCTGTTGTTGTTGTTGTTTTGAAACAGAGTTTTGCTCTTGTTGCCCGGGCTGGAGTGCAATGGCACGATCTGCAATCTCAGCTCACCGCAACCTCTGTCCCCTGGGTTCAAGCAATTCTCCTACTTCAGCCTCCTGAGTAGCCGGGATTACCGGCCTGCACCACCACGCCCGGCTAATTTTGTATTTTTAGTAGGGACGGGGTCTCTCCGTGTTGGTCAGGCTGGTCTCGAACTCCTGATCTCAAGTGATCTGTCTGCCTCGGCCTCCCAAAGTGCTGGGATTACAGGCGTGAGCCACTGTGCCCGGCCTTGTTTTTGTTTTTGTTTTTGGAGACAGGTCACCAGGATACCTTCCTCCTTTTCCTGCCAAGCCCATTCTGCTGGAGTGGAAAAGTCCAGTGCCTTGATAATAGGGTCTTGCTCTGTCACCTAGGCTGAAGTGCAGCGGTGCTATCATAGCTCACTGCAGCCTTATGCTCCTGGGCTCAAGTGATCCTCTCGCCCCAGCCTCCTAAGTAGCTGGGACCACTATGCCTGGCTAACTTTTCGTACTTTTTGTAGAGACAGTGTCTCACTTTGTTGCCCAGGCTGTTCTCGATCTTGTGGGCTCCAGTGATTCTCACACTGAGGCCCTCCACAGCACTGGGATTACAGGTGTGAGCCATTGTACCTGGCTCCCTTAACTCATACCTTTTGTTTGTTTGTTTGTTTGTTTGTTTTTGAGATGGAGTCTCACTATGCTTCCCAGGCTGGAGTACAGTGGTGCGATCTTGGCTCACTCCAACCTCCGCCACCGGGGTTCAAGGAATTCTCCTGCCTCAGCCTCCTGAGTAGCTGGGATTACAGGCGTGCGCCACCAGGCCAGGCTAATTTTTGTATTTTTAGTAGAGACGGAGTTTTCACCATGTTGGTCAGGCTGGTCTTGAGCGCCTGATTTCGTGATCCACCTGCCTTGGCCTCCCAAAGTGCTGGGATTACAGGTGTGAGCCACTGCACCTGGCCTTTTGCTCCTACACTTTTAACATTTAAAACTGAGCATCATCATTTATTTTGAAACAAAAATAAAATTTAAAAATGAACAGGAACAAAATTACAATACAGAATTCAATTCCAAGTAAGATCCTACAGGTTATGCTGATTCTCCTAATCAAGTGGTGAGGCTCGAACCATCATTAAGAGAGAATTTATTGATTTACTGATTTATTTAAACTATATACATATGGTTGAGGCTGCAGTGAGCCATGATTGTGCCACTGCAGTCCATCTTGGGTGATTGAGAAAGATCCTGGTCTCAAGGCGTTGGACTTTTCCACTCCAGCAGAATAGGCTTTGCAGGAAAAGGAAGAAGGTGTCTGGAAGCAATGGGAGACAGAAGTGAAGAAAAGGCAGATGTGATGGGTGCTGCTTTGGATTTAACTTAAGAGACCAAAGATAGGTGGGTCTGAAGCTGAGAGAATGTATTGATTGATTGATTGATTGATTGAGACAGAGTCTTGCTCTGACGCTCAGGCTGGAGTGCAGTGACGCTATCTCAGCTTACTATAACCTCCACCTTGCGGGTTCAAGCTATTCTCCTGCCTCAGCCTCCCAACTAGCTGGGACCACAGGCGCCCGCCACCATGCCGGGCTAGTTTTTTGTATTTTTAAAGTAGCGACGGGGTTTCACCATGTTGGCCAGGCTGGTCTCAAACTCTTGACCTCAGGTGATCTGCCTGCCTTGGCCCTGCAAAGTGCTGGGATTACAGACGTGAACCACCGTCCCCGGCCGAGAATTTATTTTAAAAAGGTCGTCTTGCACTGCAAGGGTGTCCGTTAAACATCACAATTAAGCATGTCAAGAGAGTTTTGCTCCCTTTCCTTTTTAAGGTACAGGTCTCAGGTTAGCTTGGCCCTGACCCACTGTAGTCTCTGAGCTCTTAGTCATTATTGTCTGCACGCGCCTTTTTTGACAATTATAGTCTACTGCCTTGTGACATTTGGTGTTGTCTTGTGTAATGTTTCTTGTGTTTTTGACATATTTTCTCAGTGGTACCGACAACCAGAAAGAACCGAAATACAGGCATCATCCATTTAAACTTCAGCAAGCCGTCCCTAAAAGCAGACATTATGTATGCAAACTCTCAGAGCCTTTTACTCCTTTATCCCCCCGATCTTAGCCAAAAGGACAAAAAGCAATACTCTGTTATTTCACATAGAAAAATGATATGATAACTACTAACCACAAATTCCCAACCAATTTCCTAAAAAAGTTATTTATTTATTTGTTTGTTTATTTATGTATTTATGTATTTATTTGAAGGCTAGTCAAGTAAAGCAGTGGGAGTGGAAAAGGAACAAAGAAATCTGATTGTGATGAATGAGTTGTAAACAGCACCACACGGGGGACCAGCCCTAAAAAGCAGTTTAAACATGGCAAAATGCCTACGAATAACAGACTATCGCATAAGGATGTAAGATGCTTAAAACATTACTTATTATGGTTTTTAAGAAACAGTGCCGGCCGGGCGCGGTGTCTCAAGCCTGTAATCCCAGCACTTTGGGAGGCCGAGACGGGCAGATCACGAGGTCAGGAGATCGAGACCATCCTGGCTAACACAGTGAAACCCCGTCTCTACTAAAAAATACAAAAAACTAGCCGGGCGACTGGCGGGCGCCTATAGTCCCAGCTGCTTGGGAGGCTGAGGCAGGAGAATGGCGTAAACCCAGGAGGCAGAGCTTGCAGTGAGCTGAGATCCGGCCACCGCACTCCAGCCTGGGCGACAGAGTGAGACTCTGTCTCAAAAAAAAAAAAAAAAAGAAAAAGAAACAGTGCCTTTGTATGCAGTGTCACAGCCTCTCACCCCACCAGCCACACTGGAAACCCAAGTACCCTTTGACACTCTGGTTTTGAAAACATCTCCGTGTTGGCCAGGCGTGGTGGCTCATGCCTGTAATCTCAGCACTTTGGGAGCCTGAGGCAGGTGGATCACTTGAGGTCAGGAGTTCGAGACCACCCTGGCCAACATGGTGAAACCCCGTCAAAAAAAAAAAAAAAAAAATTAGCCGGGCGTGGTGGTACATGCCTGTAATCCCAGCTACTCGGAGGCTGAGGCAGGAAAATCACTTGAACTGGGGACAGGGAGGTTGCAGTGAGCTGAGATTGCACCACTACACTCCAGCCTGGGCAACAGAGGAAGACTCCATCTCAAAAAAAAAAAATCTCTACATGATTCTAATGTTTTTACCAGTTGTAGTAACGTGTAACAGGAGACCTTTACATGTGGTTTTGTTTTCAATGTAGTACTGAGTTTTGGTGACATGCATTTTTCCTATCTAAACAACAGGAAAAAATTGTTACAGTAAGAGATGTATATGCTGTGTGAAGTTTGGGAATTAAGAATGAACAGACATTCTTTTATGAAAACATTGACACTAACTGCTAGAAATGCCTGAATTTACTGAGCATTTATTATAATTGTAATTCCTTGCTTATTACTTACACAGTATATCTCCTTAGTGCTTTGCATATTACGTACTAATTAAATATCTTAGGTTGATTTGTAAAATACGTGTTGTTTCAGAGTGAGAAGAGGAACTAAAATTTAGTAAGTGTCTACTGTGTACCATGGTAACTATCCTGACAAGAGGGTGTCAGTCCAGAGGCCCAGAGCAGGGAAGTCATCTGCCCAAGATTATGGATCAGATAAGTGGCAGACCCAGGATGTGAACCAAGATCTGTCTGATTTTTTTTTTTTTTGAGATGGAGTCTCGCTCTGTCGCCCAGGCTGGAGTGCAGTGGCCGGACCTCAGCTCACTGCAAGCTCCGCCTCCCAGGTTTACGCTATTCTCCTGCCTCAGCCTCCCGAGTAGCTGGGACTACAGGCGCCCGCCACGTCGCCCGGCTAGTTTTTTGTATTTTTTAGTAGAGACGGGGTTTCACTGTGTTAGCCAGGATGGTCTCGATCTCCTGACCTCGTGATCCGCCCGTCTCGACCTCCCAAAGTGCTGGGATTACAGGCTTGAGCCACCACGCCCGGCCAATCCGTCTGATTTTAACACGTCTCTTTTTTCACTTATCTTTTTTTTTTTTTTTTTTTGAGACAGAGTCTCACTCTGTCTCAGGCTGGAGTGGAGTGGTGCGATCTCAGTTCACTGCAACCTCCGCCTCCCGGGTTCAAGCAAGCGATTCTCCTGTCTCAGCCTTCCGAGTAGCTGGGATTACAGGTGTAGGCCACCATGCCCAGCTAATTTTTTTTGTATTTTTAGTAGAGACGAGGTTTCACCATGTTGGCCAGGCTGGTCTAAAACTCCTGACCTCAGGTGATCCACCCACCTCAGCCTCCCAAAGTGCTGGGATTACAGGCATGAGCCACCGCACCCAGCCTCGCTTACCTTTTTTTTTTTTTTAAATGTATCGGGTGGCTGAGGCAGGAGAATTACTTGAACCTGGGAGGCAGAGGTTGCAGTGAGCCGAGATTGTGCTGCTGCTCTCCAGCCTGGTGACAGACCAAGACTCCATCTCAAAAAAAAAAAAAAAAAAAAAATGTATGTATAGGCTGGGCACGGTGGCTCACACCTGTAATCCCAGCACTTTGGGAGACTGAGGCAGGAGGATCACAAGGTCAGGAGTTCAAGACCACCCTGGCCAACATGGTGAAAGCCCATCTCTACTAAAAATACAAAAATATTGCTGGGCATCGTGGTGTGTGCCTAAAATCCGAGCTACTTGGTAGGCTGAGGCAGGAGAATTGCTTGAACTGGGACCTGGGAGGCGGAGGTTGCAGTGAGCTGAGATTCCACCACTGTACTCTAGCCTGGGCTACAGACCGAGACTCCATCTCAAAAATAAAAATAATAAAAAAAAGTATAATTATTTCTGGGCCAGGCATGGTGGCATGCACCTGTAGTCCCAGCTCTTTGGGAGGCTGAGGTGGGAGGATCAGTGTTGCCTAGAAGTTTGAGCAACTTAAAGAGACACTGTCTCTTTATTTTTCTTCTTTTTTTTGTCATCCTGGCTGGAGTGCAGTGGCACGATTTCGGCTCACTGCAACCTCCAAGTGATTCTTCTGCCTTAGCCTTCTGAGTAGCTGGGACTACAGGTGAGCACCACCATGCCCAGCTAATTTTTGTATTTTTAGTAGAGATGGGGGTTCACCATATTGACCAGGCTGGTCTCAAACTCCTGACCTTGTGATCCGCCTGCCTCGGCCTCCCAAAGTTCTGGGATTACCAGCGTGAGCCACCACACCCAGCTGACACTGTCTCTTAGAAACAACAACTAATAATTATTTCCAGTCTGTGCCTATGATTTTTGGTTCAGACCTATAAAAAGAGACTCTCTTTTTAAAAATTGGCGATTTAAAATCTGTTTTATAATGGGCTCTCCAAGCCTCCCCCATGAGGCCCAGTAGACTGGGCCTGAAATGATAGTGCATGTGGCTATGAGACTTTATGCCAGCAGGCAGTCTTAGAGCTCCGAGGAGATACTACCTGCACCTCACATCAAAAAGGAGATTGAGTCCTAGGCAGAAAACATGCACGTGCTGAATGTACGCCTAATTTTTCCCTATCCTTATTTTCAGACTTTAACGCCAAAAGGAAAAAGAAAGTGGCAGAGATACACCAGGCTCTGAACAGTGATCCCACTGATGTGGCTGCCCTTAGACGCATGGCTATCAGTGAAGGAGGGCTCCTGACTGATGAGATCAGACGAAAAGTGTGGCCCAAGCTCCTCAATGTCAACGCCAATGACCCACCTCCTATATCAGGTAAGGGGAGTCGGGGAGGCTGTGAGGGGAGCGTATCTAGGAGACAGGGAGAAAAGAAGTCCAGGATCTTTAATTTTTATGGTCCTTTCAAACCAAGGGTATATGAATAAATCTAGAGTGTTTTGGGAAATGCTTGGGCCCAGTCTGAAAATAAGGCCAAACCAATAAGTAGAATTTAATTCAAAAGTGGGATGAGTTCTTTTTTTATTTGTTTTTATTTTACTTATTTATTTATTTTTAAGACGGAATCTTGCTCTGTTGCCCAGGCTGGAGTGCAATGGCACAATCTCAGCTCACTGCAACCTCTGCCCCCTGGGTTCAAGCAATTCTCCTGCCTCAGCCTTCCTAGTAGCTGGGATTACAGATGTGCGCTACCACCCCTGGCTAATTTTTGTATTTTTAGTAGAGACGGGGTTTTGCCATATTGATCAGGCTCGAATTCCTGACCTCAAGTGATTCGCCTGCCTCAGCCTCCCAAAGTGCAGGGATTACAGGAGTGAGCTACCACGCCCAGCCAAGTTCTTTTTTTATTAGGGATTAAAATATTGCCTAGGAAAGTGAGTTTATTAAAAATGCATATGCTTTGTTCTACATACTTGCTTGGCAAGTGTCTTTTAAAAATGCATATTTTGGGCTGGGCGCCATGGCTCACACCTGTAATCCCAGCACTTTGGGAGGCCGAGGTGGGTGGATCTTGAGGTCAGAAGTGCAAGACCAACCTGGTCAAGATGGTGAAACCCCGTCTCTACTAAAAATAAAAATAAAAAATAAAAAAATTAGCCAGGTATGGTGGTGGGTGCCTGTAATCCCAGCTACTCGGGAGGCTGAGGCAGAGAATTGCTTGAACCCAGGAGGTGGAGGTTGCAGGAAGCTAAGATTGCGCCACTGCCCTCCAGCCTGGGTGACAGAGCGAGACTCCGTCTCAAAAAAAAAAAAAAAGCGTATTTTGTGGCTGGGCAAGGTGGCTCACACCTGTAATTCCAGCACTGATGGAGACTGAGGCAGGAGGATCACTTGAGACTGGAAATTTGAAGCCAGCATGGGCAACATTGCAAAACCCTGTCTACAAAAAGTTAAAAGTTAGCCAGACATGGTGGTGCACTGCTGTAGTCTTAGTTGCTTGGGAGGCTGAGGCAGGATTATTTGAGCCCAGGAGTTTGAGGCCAGCCTGGGCAACACGGCAAGATCCCATCTCTAAAATTAAAGTAAAATTAAACACACACAAAAACACCCTCTTTTGTCCAGGCACAGTGGCTCACGCCTGTAATTATAGCATTTTGGGAGACTGAGGCAAGTGAATCACTTGAGGTTATGAGTTGGAGACCAGCCTGGCCGACATGGTGAAACCCCGTCTCTAGTAAAAATACAAAAATTAGCTGAGTGTATTGGCGCACACCCAGCTGCTAGGGAAGCTGAGGCAGGAGAATCGCTTGAACCTGGGAGGTGGAAGTTGCAATGAGCCGAGATTGTGCCAGTGTACTCCAGCCTGGGCGACAGAGTGAGACACTCTCAAAAAAAAGAAAACACCCTCTTTTTATTTGGAAATACTGAGATCCTTTGGAGTTGTAAAATCCTGTAATTCTATGAAAAGAGTTAGCTAATATGCAAGGCCTATGTAGTAAAAAGTTCCTTGGAATGCAGTTGAAAATAGTAAAGAAAAGACCTGCAGAACAGTGAATCCACCCTGCTGGCCATTCACTCAGTGAGCTCACCTTATAGCTTTCCTGTCGTCATGGCAAAATGCCAAGTGCTGAGGATTCTTTCATTCAGTTGGCAAATATTAGTTGTGCTATGATTGTGTGCCAGGTACTGGAGATGATTGAAACAGGACTTCTGCCACCAAAAAGTTCACAGTGTCATGATGTCACCCAGTAGGTGTCGAGTTGCCACTTGTTACTATCCTTGGAATTGGCTGCCTCAGAGCAGTCAGCTTTTTGTTGGAAGGCTAAGGCAGTGCCATATTCACACCCTGAATCCTGAGATGATGTTCTTCTACCAGGTTCCAAACTTCCCTCATCTTCTTATACTGTGAAGCCTGCATGTGAGGAAGTGTTGCCCAGCCTTACTAGCTTTTGATTTGGGTTGCGAGGGAAATGTACGCTTATTATACAGCACTTGGCTTGTTTGGGGAAAATGTACACTTGTTATATATATAATAGCTAGAGACTGCCTCCTTACTTTCACACTGTATTGGACTTAACAGCTGAACACAAGGACTGTCTCGTCTTCACAGCATCTTAGTTTTAGAATTGCTGGGTCAAGAGATGTTAGGTGGTTCTTTGTGTGAGTCTCAGTATACCTTTCTAAACAGCTTAGTGCTCCCACAACTTTATAGGTGTTAGGGTTTTTTTCAGTGGTATATTGTCCCCACATTCATGATTTTATTTGATCCTTGGAAGGGAATATCCTCATTTTGTAGCTGTGGACTTTGAAATTCAGAGCAGTTCCCAGTGATACACAGTGGCCTTCTGCACGAGGCGCCTGTTCTCCTTACATCTTTGTTCTCCTTCTCACCCCATTGTATTACCTCCTGGGAAGTCTGTGCTCCCTTCTCTTAGGGTCATTGTGACTTGCAGGAAACATAATGTTGGGAACTAAACTAGGGATTCCCTGCCAAATGTTGTATCTTGAGTCATATCCTACTCTTTGGGAGAAAGCTGACATGTGTCCTCTAGGCCTTTTGCGTCATCCTAGAATGTTTTGCTTCTGGTCTGGCCCCTCAGACATTCCTGCAGTAACGTTCCTTTTCCCTCAATAGGGAAGAACCTACGGCAGATGAGCAAGGACTACCAACAAGTGTTGCTGGACGTCCGGCGGTCATTGCGGCGGTTCCCTCCTGGTGAGAAGCTCTCGCAGTCCTGCCACATTTGGAAAGACTGTATCTGTCCCAGGTCATACCATGTGACCTAGTATGCTGGACCCTGCCCCCTCAGGGACCTTCAGAACTCTCCTTTTGCTGAGTCATCCTTTTGTTGCCTGGTCACTTTCAGACCCCCACTGTGAAAGCCTAAACCAAAAATAATTTCTCCAGGCCTAGAGGTGGTGAATGAGAGAAGAGGTTTTGTTTTTCCTTGAAGCCACAAAAAGGAGTTAGTAAGAATTGTTAGAGCCATCAGTCTCGTGTTTAAGAGCAGATTGGTGTGGAATTGGGCACCAACAAGAATGATTAATATCTTAATTAGGTTTAAAAATAATGATATCTTGTGCATACGTATGTAAGATTCCTTAGAGGGAAGAGAGGCCATTCCCTGTTTGTGTAAGAGTATATTCCTTAATTTGTTCAGCAGCGATAGATAAAAAATAAATACAAAGAAAACAAAAAAAAAAAGAATATATTCCTAAAATTACCTCTTCATTTCCGGAAGAAAGAAAAGAAGGACCGTTGTCTCAGTTTTCACAGTGAAGGGAACTGGGCAACAAACGTCACATGGATGACCTATTTTTCTTCCTCTGGCAACTCCACCTTTAGGTTGTGAAGAAAGAATTGCTAAAGGGAACAGAAGCCTCTGAGCTCACTGCCTCCCTCTTCTGGACTGTGCTCTGGCCTGGCTTTTGTTGTTGAAGGGGCTGCTTTCCTGCTGGCATTCCTGCTTCCTGGACAGACTTTTGCAATCCCCGGGTAGCAGTAGTCTGCCAGCGTGGTTTTGATAAAAGCACATGCCCACGGTCCATTCCCTTTTCCTAGCCTGCTGGTTTGGATGAGATCACAGGACAGATGCCTCCCTTTTTTTTTTTTTTTTTAATAAACAGAGTTTCACTCTTGTTGCCCTGGAGTGAAATGTGGCTGGAGTGCAATGGCACTGTCTCAGCTCACTATAACCTCCGCCTCCCGGGTTCAAGCAGTTCTCCTGCATCAGCCTCCCAAGTAGCTGGGATAACAGGTACCCACCACCACGCCCAGCTAATTTTGTGTATGTGTGTTCTTAATAGAGAGAGGGTTTCACCATGTTGGCCAGTCTGGTCTCGAACTCCTGACCTTAGGCGATCCATGTACCTCGGCCTCCCAAAGTGCTGGGATTACAGGCGAGAGCCACCGTGCCTGGCCCCCATTTTTTCCTAGGTAGCCTGTTTTCCCTCTGAACCCTTTATTCCTCTTTCATTGATGTAGTATCTGTGATATTCTTTCTGTAGGCTGAACTTACCATGTGGCTTCATATTCTTTTTCCATTCATGGTCTTTTGGGCTTGACTCACTGCTCTTCTACTGAAAATTCACACAGGGTTTAATTTTTACTCTCACTCCTTTCACTGCTTCACCTATCAGCAGCCCTGGGTTTGCTTCATTTCCTTATTTATCGTTTAGGGTATGCTTTCTGTTTGAGAAGGGGTGGGGTAAATATGGGCAAGAGGTGAGCTTTGCTCTTACCTGCAATCCTTTGTCCAGTTTAGTTTGGGCCCTTACATTAGCTGCTTTCTCTCTCTGAGTATGTGTTTGTAACTAAAAGCTAATGGTGTAGGGAAGCTGTGCATGTGCCGTTCTTCTAACGTGGCTCATGAGGCCAAGGCTTGGCATTTTTACTGCTGGCAGGACTAGCTCCGGACTCTGAAAGAACTCCCAAGACAGGCTTCGTGTTTCCAGCTATAATACATCTTTGGATCAAGAGGATTGGTTTTTCCCATAACGTTTGCTTTGGTTTAAAGGGGAACATGCAACTTCAACATTTTTTTATTTTTATATAATTTCATACTTACTGAAAAGTTGTAAAAATAGGACAAAGAATTCCCCAGATACCTTTTACCCAGATTTTCTTTTGTTTTCACATTTTACTACATTTGCTTTTTTAGCTGCTTTCTCTCTTTCCTTCACTTTACACATAGACATACACTTTTTCTCTGAACTATTTAAGTTGCAAACATGACACCTTTTTACCCCTAAATGTTTCAGGATATATTTCCTAAATATAAGGCTCTCACATAATCACAGTACACTGAGCAACATCAGTAACAACACTGAAAAATAGTTAACTAATCCACAGATTTTACTCACATTTCACCATTTCTTCGAGTCATGTGCTTCACTGGAAAAGGAAATACAGATTTATGCGTTTCTCATGCTGTCATCATATCTCTTTAGCCATTTTTAATCTGGAACAGTTCCTTTGTACTGTATGAGAGGCCAGTTATTTTTGTGAAATTTCTCTTACTTTGGGTGTATCGGATATTTCTTCATCATGAGACGTAGGTCTGTGCGCTGTTGATAGGAATCCTGCAGACGTGATGCTGAGCTCTGTCAGTGCATCACATTGGGAGGCAGAGGCTTCTGCGGCTCCCATAGTTGAAATACTGCAGTTAAATACTGTGTCCCAGCAGTATTAACTGCAGCGACTTGGTTAAGGTGGTGTCTGCAGCTTCCCCCACTGGAGAGCTAGCGGCTGCCTTTTCCTGTATGCCAGGTGGTATCAACAGTGGATCCTGATATGCGTTGCCAAATTATTTGTAATTCATTTTCCTTTTTTCTCTGAAAATTAATTGCTGGCGTTCTTCGACCTCCTTGTTAACTAGGCTGCTTGGTATGTTCAAAGGCATCTCCTCTCTGTTCCTGTCCCCAGGCATGCCAGAAGAACAGAGAGAAGGGCTCCAGGAAGAACTGATTGACATCATCCTCCTCATCTTGGAGCGCAACCCTCAGCTGCACTACTACCAGGGCTACCATGACATTGTGGTCACATTTCTGCTGGTGGTAGGCGAGAGGCTGGCAACATCCCTGGTAGAAAAATTATCTACCCACCACCTCAGGTACCAGTACAGAAGAACATGAGAGGACAGGCATCACTCCTCAGCCGTCCTGGGGATAACTCATTGGCCCATTTTCTGGTCAACTTTTTTTAGGAGTTTGAGCCCTTGCCACCCCTAGCCCTGATCTAAGTGTTTGGTGACCAGGCTTATTGAATTGTCTCCCTCCAGGGATTTTATGGATCCAACAATGGACAACACCAAGCATATATTAAACTATCTGATGCCCATCATTGACCAGGTGAATCCAGAGCTCCATGACTTCATGCAGAGGTACATGTGTGTCCGCATTTGTGTGTGCATGCATACACACACCCACACCCTTCCTCACAAGCTGAGCGCAGTCTCCTCATTGTCTTGGGGAGATTTATTAAGTTCTCCCAAGTTGTTCCAGTCACCAGCAATCTGGATAATTCTGTTCTTGGAGCATTTTTTGGGGACTGTGCTCTTTGGGGGACATATCCCATCCCTTGAGTTTACATTTAGTGGGGAGAGGTGGATAAGGTATGTATGCCAAGGTAGATGTTGAGATGATTGCCACAAGAGAAACACGAAGTCCTGTGGGATCCAGCGGTGAGAAGGAGAAGGCCGACAATGGGTTGTTTTATTTCCCAAGTACCAAAGAGAAGAACTATTTTTTTGCAAATCCCATGTGATGTTTTGTTTCTTCTCTGTTTAGTTGGAAATGTGTTCTTGGCCAATGCCTCTTTTTAAAAAAATTTTTAAAAGGTAATGGCTATGCCTTTTTTTCTTTGAGACGGAGTATTTGCTCGTTGCCCAGGCTGGAGTATGATGGCGTGATCTCAGTTCACCGCAACCTCTACCTTCCAGGTTCAAGCGATTCTCCTGCCCCAGTCTCCCAAGTAGCTGGGATTACAGGCATATGCCACCACACCAGGCTAATTTTGTTTTTTTAGTAGAGATGGGGTTTCTCCATGTTGGTCAGGCTGATCTCGAACTCCCAATCTCAGGTGATTTGCCCACTTCGGCCTCCCAAAATGCTGAGATTATAGGCATGAGTCACCGCGCCTGGCAGCTACATCTTAAGATATTTCAGGCCGGGCGCGGTGGCTCAAGCCTGTAATCCCAGCACTTTGGGAGGCCGAGACGGGTGGATCACGAGGTCAGGAGATCGAGACCATCCTGGCTAACACGGTGAAACCCTGTCTCTACTAAAAATATAAAAACTAGCCGGGTGAGGTGGCGGCGCCTGTAGTCCCAGCTACTCGGGAGGCTGAGGCAGGAGAATGGCGTAAACCCGGGAGGCGGAGCTTGCAGTGAGCTGAGATCTGGCCACTGCACTCCAGTCCGGGCGACAGAGCAAGACTCCACCTCAAAAAAAAAAAAAAAAAAAAAAAAGATATTTCATTTGTCTCATGTTAATTGAAAAATTAATGCGGTCATGTTTTCAGGCCTGGGAATATGTACCTGTGCCCCCCACAAGGGTAAGACTTACTCAGAAGGAGAATCATGGCGTAGTTCTCTGAAAACAATTCTTCTCGTTCCTGTAGTTGACATTTGTTGGCCATTAGGAGAGCACCCAGTGAGATAAAGCAGCCAGGACCCTGTTGTGGTGTTAGTGTCATGGTACACCTTAAAGACTTTGTATTAAGTATTTTCTGAGGAGAAGATGCTGAATTCCTTGGTAGCTGAATTTTCCAGAAATTCTATTCCTTAATGCTTCCTTCTCACCAGCACTGAGGACAAAGAGGGCCCAGAGAGAGGGAAGAGATGGCCCACAGGATCTGACACCTGGCTTTCCTTTGTTTTTAGTGCTGAGGTGGGGACCATCTTTGCCCTCAGCTGGCTCATCACCTGGTTTGGGCATGTCCTGTCTGACTTCAGGCACGTCGTGCGGTTATATGACTTCTTCCTGGCCTGCCACCCACTGATGCCCATTTACTTTGCAGCCGTGGTAGGTACAGGCCACGAGCCAGCAACTAGGTTCACCATCACCCATCCCACTGTGGTCATTTTCCCTGAAGGGAAACCTGGGGATTATGGAAAGATGCAAAAGACAGCACTTTTGAGGCTGGTGTGCCTGGACACCATTCTATGCAATATTAATGGGGGTGTCACAAAAAAAATAGTAAGTTGTGAAATGCTGGGTAAACAAAATCAGATTTTTTTGCTGCATGGCTCTTCTGAACCTTTAAAACGCTAATCTGCATTGTGAATTGTCAGGGTTCCTATTGACATTGCCCGGAACATATATTCAGCTGATGAACACAATTAGGGAAGTAGTAGTACAAGCTGCCAACTCCAGATTTAAGAAAAGAAGAGATCTGGTGCCATGATAGACAAGGAAGTGGCTTGTGGTGGAGGGTGGGGGCTCCAGTTAGTAGAAGGGCCTGAGGGATGGGGTGGAGATGGGAGTTCAGGGAAGTCTTTCAGTGGCCATTGGTCCCTTGAGCATCCGTGGGTTTGTGGACCAAAAGTCAGAAGGAAGGTGCTTAAAGGGAGCAAGACTGTTCTTTCTACTGTTTTGAACCATGTCTTCTATGCTGGAGCTCCAGGAATCTCCCAGTTATTCTTCTCCTTTCTTCTAAAAGAATCTCCTTCATTTCTTTCAAGACTTAAAGGGACACTTGAGCAGCCCAGTGTGCCTGAAGGATTTAGATTGTAGCTGGTCAGCCTTCATGTCACGTGGTGGGAGTTCGGAGGAAGGGCCAGACAGTAGGAGTAGCACTGAGAGTATATATGTTACTACTTCCTTGGTGGATACAAGAGTTTGCCGAACATTTGGGCTGAGTCCTGTCTGTACCCAGTTTAAATTCATCTCCAAGGATAATGGAATGCAGGCAGCCCAGGCCCCGTGTGTCTGGCCTCTGACCGCAAGGCTTTACTACCTCCCCGCAGATTGTGTTGTATCGCGAGCAGGAAGTCCTGGACTGTGACTGTGACATGGCCTCGGTCCACCACCTGTTGTCCCAGATCCCTCAGGACTTGCCCTATGAGACACTGATCAGCAGAGCAGGGGACCTTTTTGTTCAGTTTCCCCCATCTGAACTTGCCCGGGAGGCCGCCGCCCAACAGCAAGCCGAGAGGTGAGCAAGGCTGGGACACTGGTTGAGTGGGGGTGGCTGTAAATGAGCAGAAGTGAGGGATGGTTTGTGTCTGGTGGGACAGGATTGGGGCATGTTTCCAGAGATTGAGCTTAGACTAGTGGAATCCCCACTGTAGACGTATGGGTCTTTATCAAGAAGAGCTTTCCCAGCCATGAAAGGCTCTGCCCGCAGCCTATGTGGTGTGGTTTTTCTTTTCTCCTCTTCTTTCATACCACTTCCTTCTGCCTCTTTACCCTGCAGGACGGCAGCCTCTACCTTCAAAGACTTTGAGCTGGCATCAGCCCAGCAGAGGCCTGATATGGTGCTGCGGCAGCGGTTTCGGGGACTTCTGCGGCCTGAAGATCGAACAAAAGATGTCCTGACCAAACCAAGGACCAACCGCTTTGTGAAATTGGCAGTGATGGGGCTGACGGTGGCACTTGGAGCGGCCGCACTGGCTGTGGTGAAAAGTGCCCTGGAGTGGGCCCCTAAGTTTCAGCTGCAGCTGTTTCCCTGAAAGCCAGAGAAGACCTTCCTCTTACATCACATTAAGGTCTCACCCTTCCATGGAAGGATTGGGAGGGGTGGAATTTCCTTTATTAAAAGGGTTTCTGTCTAGAGTTTTCTATTCCTGCCACCCTGCCCTGCCTGTTCGTGTTTGCCTTTACTTCAGAGGCCAATAGGAGAGCCTACCTGACACAGAGGGCACTCGGGGGCCTGGCACAGAATCTTATGCCCCTCCCAGTGGGCCTTTGGATGGGCTCTCTGCCACCTCCCCTGGTGTTGGAGGAAGTGGGTTTCTGAAGCTTCCAGCTGCCTTTGCAACCTGCTGGGCCTGGGCTGCCCTAGTTACCGGGAACCTCCTAGTTACCCCGTAGAAAGTGAGCTGGAGCCTGGGATGCCCTCTTCACTGCTCCTGGTCTGCCCGCATCCGATGAACACAGGAGGAGGGGGCTGCTGCTGAAGGAGTCAGGCTTGGGATTGAGAACAAGAGGCCAAAGGACTCGTCTGGGAGCATGATTGGCCCATCTTACTAGCAGCTCCATCAGCTGGTCAGAAATCAGGGGCAGATGGGAACTAGATTACTCGTTAAATCCTACCTATTTTCTGCTTAGAGATTGCATGGGCATTTCCAGTCAAGTGGGAAGGAATGCTCATTTTTAGGGCCTAGACCTAGACTAGTTTTGCCTGCCTTTTTTTTTTCCTCCCTGTTTTCTTCTACAAGCCACAAAACATTGCTTATAAAAAGTACTTTTGTTACTATTTTTAGAATATATACACCCCATATGTAAATTACTCTCACTTTTAAAGTAATAATAGTTCCTTCACAGAAAAAAAAATAGTTCTCATCAGAAGGATGAGCTTCTAATTCTAAGATCCTGAATTTTACTTTCTACTTGATTGTTTAACATTTCACTTTAGACAGAGTTGCTGTTTGCAAACAGCTTTCCACTTCCAAAGTGCCACTTTCTGACCAGTTTTTCTTCCTGTTTTCCTCAAATCATCCTACTCCCACATAGGCGCCCATTCACTACCTTGGCGTCGTTTTTTGGGTCTGATTTGTCTCGTCAACTGGTCTCTCCCACCTGGTTGGAAATGTCATTGGAAACTTGCTGGCACCCAGAAAGGGACAAATGGAGCCTGAAGAGCTTGGCAGGAGCCTGGAACAGCCAACTTCCCTGCCCAAGCTTCTCCAAAGACTCTCCAGGCCGTAGGGAACAAGAGGCATCTCTCAGTCCTTCCGGGACAGCTTCCCTCTAAGCAAAGCCAGGTTTGTTTTAGATTAACTCTGGCCTGAAAAAAAAAAAAGTGCCTTTTGCTGCTTTAAAGAATTGGGGTATATGGTATGAAGCAGCCATGTACTTGTATTTTCCTGGTCTTTCCTGGGCACTGATCTCTCTTGGCAGGTGTTTTCTTAAAGTGAACACACCAGAAGCGCCCCACCCCGCCGTATCCAGACCTCCCTGTCCTCCTCGCATGCCTGTTGTGTGCAGGGTGGAGGGTGTCCCACATGCCAGGCCGCTGGTGAGCCAGAGCAGCTGGGAGCCCTGTCCACTGAGTTACACTAAGCACTTTATTTTTATTTATTTTATTATTATTTTCTTTTTTTCTGAGATGGAGTCTCTGTTGCCCAGGCTGTAGTGCAGTGGTGCAATCTCGGCTCACTGCACCTTCTGCCTCCCAGGTTCAAGCAGTTCTCCCTGCCTCAGCCTCCTGAGTAGCTGGGACTACAGGCACCTGCTACCACGCCTGGCTAACTTTTGTATTTTTAGTGGAGATGGGGGTTTCACCATATTGGCCAGACTGGTCTTGAACTCCTGACCTCAGGTGATATA
Source organism: Piliocolobus tephrosceles (assembly GCF_002776525.5). Lineage (NCBI taxonomy): Eukaryota > Metazoa > Chordata > Mammalia > Primates > Cercopithecidae > Piliocolobus > Piliocolobus tephrosceles. The sequence continues at coordinate 3,697,738 of NC_045453.1, forward strand.
CCCGTCTCGTTCTCCCAAAGTGCTGGGATTACAGGCGTGAGCCACCACGCCCAGCCACTACGCACTTTAAAACCAAAAAAAGCTCAAAGTGATGGATCATTGTCCATGGCAGGAGCCCCACCTTGGGGTGAGCCTAATGTAGATGGATTAATTTAGAAAGTGGTGTATTCATCAGAGCAAAGGAAATTCTTCCAGAGGTGATGATGCGGCAGATATTCCCAGTGCTCTCCCACAGCAGGCTGGCCCTCTTGTCATCATTTCAGTGGGCGGCAGCAGATGCCCCTCCTTCCACAAGCACTCAAACCTGTTTGTAAATACTGAAGGAATTGATGGGGTTGAGGAAAAGAGGTTCATGTGACCAGGGTCCCAAGGCCACAGCTTTTCAGATCCTAGGAAGCAAGTGGCATTTGCTTGAGTTGTGGCCTCGGAAGGAGAATGTTTATCTGTTTCATAACTTTGCTGACACCAGGATTCTCCCTGTCATTGAGAAGAAAGCATTATCTAATTACCTTCAGGTGGTTTACTTATTCTGTAAAGAATATGTGTAAATATTTTGTACAGAGCCCTGTATCAAATAAACAGCCATATGTGGTTACTAATCACCTCTTCTGTCATTCTGTCCTTGCCCACCACTCAGTGGGAATGGTCTCTGATCTGGATGCTCCCCACCTTCCATGTCAGCCCAGAACTGTGCCGTGGCCTGTGGACTCATGGGAGGCTTTGACTGGCTAGGAGACCTTGGGCAATACCTACAGTCCTGCTGTTTCTATTTCATCTGCAAGAAGTATAACCCACACACTCCAGCTGCTGCCCAAGGCACCGTGATATTTTGTATGTGTGTGCGCGTAGATGTTTTTGTCCACAGTTCTGGGTCATCACTTCCATAGCCCTTTTTTGGGGCACTGCAGGCCTCAAAAATGGAATCTCTTGTCTGTGACCTTATGCCCTCATTTCACTTGCTCAATGCCAGACTCTAATCTGACTGTAGCTCATAAGACCCTCATTCCAGAGAGGGTCCTGCCCCATACCCGGGAAGGAGGAATGCTGCACAGAGAGATCAAGAGCATCTAGACAGACAGGACTTGCTGGGTTTAGACCTTATGCTTTTTGTCCAGTTTCATCTCAACATGGTTGCCATGCTTCAGCCATGCCTGTCCAACGATGTCTCCATAAAAGGCCCAGGAAGATAGGCTTTGGGGAGCTTCTGGAGAGCTGAACATGTGGAGGGAGGGAGGGGAAGGAGAATTTGTCCATGTGCCTAGAGGATGGCACACCCCCACTCCATGGGGACAGAAGCTCCAGCATTTGCCCAGGACCCTTCCAGACCTCACCCAGTGTGTATCTTCATCTGGCTGTTTACTTATGTGTGTCCTTTCTAATAGCATTTGTAATAAACTGGTAAACATAAGTTTCCCTGAGTTCTGTGAGCCAGCCTGGCAAATCATCCCACCCAAAGAGGGCGGTCAGTCCGATGTGCGGAGGGGCGGTCTCGTGGGACAGCCCTGAACCTGTGGTTCCATTTCCAGATACTATAGGTACGGTCAGCACGGAATTGAATTGGAGGATACCCAGCTGGTGTAGGCTGCAGAATTGCTTGCTTGCTTGGTGTCGGGAGAAATCCCCAACACATTTGGCCACAGATGTCTCTTGGCGTTGAGAGAGCAGCGGAGGAAAACACAGTTTGAGTTCATGTTTTTTCCACCCTGGGTACTGTCACAGTTGACGCAACTGGTGCGGGTCTGGGGTGCTCTGGGCTACGTTTCACACCCTGGTCTGGGGATCCTAGGAGCTGGCATTTGTTTTTGGATCCTAACCAGAGCTTGATGTGCCGCTTCTCCTCCACCTGGCCTTTCTGTCCACAGAGGAGCTGCTCAGCCTGCTCTTGCCAAGCTTTCCAACATCCTCCAGACGCTGCCGGCGGCTGGGGAGCACCAGCGAGCGCACAGCAGTGCCCGGTACAGGGCCTCCACCCTGGGGACGGGGCCATCAGGGAGGCCCTATTGCCTGTGGTGTTCGTTTTCCTTGGCCCAGAGGGGAGATGTGCAGGTTCCCAGGGCCAAGCCAGTGGCACTCGGCTCCTGCCACTGTGGGCCAGGGTCACGTTGCCCTTTGATCTGACAGTCGTGGGGTACACAGGGCTGCCCAGGGCACTGTGCTGCCTCTGCAAGCTCACACCAGAGCTGCACTCCAGGAGCAATCTGTATCCTGCAGCAAATTCAGGGGCGCTTTCATAGAAGGTGAGGGTGGAATGTGAAGGATGAAAAGAATTATGGTAATTGGAGAACTGAAGGAAGGGTACGTGTGGGATACTAAGAAATATTTGGTCTTCCTCCTGGGTTCCTGACACGGGGCTCCAACAACCCTTGGGATTTCGTGAGTGGTGAGTGTCTTGGTACTCATAACCCCTTTCCAGCCCATTTGAGTTAATGCTAATGAAGTTGTTAAGACTAGGGCCCCTAGATTGCCTCAGGGTCGCTCCTGCACCAGGAAGACCAGGTGATTTCGAGGGTGGAAACTTTCGATCCCAAGCAGTGACTCCTGGGAATCAGGCTGACTGACATGGAGCGCTTTACAAACTTGAGATTCAGGGCTGGGCACGCGGTAGCTCACGCATATAATTCCAGCACTTTGGGAGGCCGAGGCGGGCAGATCACCTGAGGTCAAGAGTTCGAGACCAGCCTGGCCAACATGGTGAAACCATCTCTATTAAAATACAAAAATTAACCGGGCATGGTGGTGGGTGCCTGTAATCCCAGCTACTCGGGAGGCTGAGGCAGAAGAATTACCTGAACTTGGGAGGCGGAAGTTGCAGTGAGCCAAGACTGTACCACTGCACTCCCAGCTCTGGGAGACAGAGCAAGACTCTGTCTCAAACAAACAAGTAACCCAAAACTTGAGATTCCAGTGGCTGCCAGTTGCTCCCATCCCTTACCCTGTTCATCTCGCGTGTGGCTGTTCCTGCCCGCACTGCATCCCTGAGGACACCACACCAGGAAGCGTCAGGGCAGGGCGATCCTCAGTTCTGAGTCACTCTGGCAAATTATTGAACCTGAGGGGGTGGAGTCATGGGAACCCCTGAATGTGTAGTTGGCCAGGAAGTGTGGGTAGCCCTGATGTTGGTGTCAGACATCTGGAAAAGTGTCAGAGAACACCACACAGTATGCAAGGCTGAGGGGAAACGCCAGTGTAAAAATAACACGTGAGTAACAAGTTTAGGTGGTTTCGGGCCAGCAAAGCCCAAAAGGGTTCCGGTTTAGGGTCTGTGGAGGAAGGTGGCCCTGTCCGTGGAGCATCGGGGCCAGGCGGGGATGGCTATAGTGCTGTGGAGAGGAGTTAAGCCTGCCTTGAGGGTGATTTGTGGGTGAAGATAGGCCTTGACCTGAGCTGGGTTTGGAGGGAGAATTATTGGTGGCCTGATGGGGTCTTAAACTGAGGGTCAAGTGTGTCCCTTCCTTCCTGGCTGGATGAGCATCTAAGTCACTGCCTCTCGGAGGCTCACGTCCGTAACAGTAAAGCAGGGATGGTTTTGTCCCTCCTGGAGGGCTTCCTGCAAGGGTGTTGGTGAAATGCATTTCTAGTTGTGAAGCTGTGCGTTTTCGTGAGCAGTTATCAATCAACAAACACCTGTAGCCAGTCCTGCACTGGGCCCACGATCACCCAGGGGTGAAGTGGTGACTGAAAGGAGGAACAGGCCAGAGGCCTCACCAGCCAAGAGGTGATGGGGCTGAGACCCAGCCTGGCTGTATCTTCCTCCCCCTGCCACTGTCCCCTCTGGTGTTCTGGTGGCCCCTGCTGCCAATTCCTGCTCCTCACGAGGGCCCCTGCTCCTTGTCTTTTCTCCAGACTTCCCCATGGTTGGCACTTGGGAGCACCAGGCTGCGGGCTCACCTCCAGCTGCCTGCATTTGAGCAGATTCCATGCCAGCCCCAGGCACTAGAGGAAGACACCAGTGAGCGCCGGCATAGGCCACGGGGCCACCTCAGTGGCAGCTGCTCTTTATCTGAGCAATGGGCTTCCACTCACCTTCCCCTGCCCCGTCCTGCCCCTGGGGAGAGAATGATCATTGTGCCACGCAAGTACATTTGGGACCTCCTGCTGCTTCCTCTAGATGGTTTGAGTCCAAAGCCCTGGGGCGTAGTTTTCATTCTGCTCTTGAGAGCTGGTGCTGGGCTCTCAAGGTCTGGGCCCCTGGCATGGGGTGAGCCTTGGGAGGTGGAGGCCCCTCCACCTGGCCCTGCAGTAGAGGGTGCCCTGGGCCTGCTCGTCTTAGATCTTTCACTCACAGGTGCAAGGAGTGTGGAGCTGAGGCAGGAACCGGAGTTGGCCCCGCACAGCCCGCTGCCCCTCCGCACCACTGCAGCATGGACGGGGCGGGTCAAGCAAAGCCACAGCCAGCACAGCCCTCTCTGACCGTCTCACCCTCACCTGTGATACACTGTGGGTAGAGACCCACTTCATTTTCCTCTTAAGAGGATAGTGCAAGGGCACTGGAAAGGCCTGGGCGTGAGTCCTGGAGTGGTCAGGACTGTGGCATACTGGAAGGTATATACCACATGAAGAGACTTGACATCTCTGCGACTCCATTCCCCCCATGTGGAAGTGAGGACCTGGCATTACCAAGCTTTAACATTTTCTTTTTTTTTTTTTTTTTGAGACGGAGTCTCGCTCGGCGTCCAGGCTGGAGTGCAGTGGCCGGATCTCAGCTCACTGCAAGCTCCGCCTCCTGGGTTTACGCCATTCTCCTGCCTCAGCCTCCCGAGTAGCTGGGACTACAAGTGCCCGCCACCTCGCCCGGCTAGTTTTTTGTATTTTTTAGTAGAGACGGGGTTTCACCATGTTCGCCAGGATGGTCTCGATCTCCTGACCTCGTGATCCGCCCGTCTCGGCCTCCCAAAGTGCTGGGATTACAGGCTTGAGCCACCGCGCCCGGCCAGCTTTGACATTTTCAAGAGAAGCCGGGCATCTAGATTTTAATGTGGTAAAAGATGTTGCCAATTTAAAAAGATTGGCAACCAATTTAAATTTCGAAAACATTAGGTGGACTGATTACAGCCGGTGGCACCACAAGAGAACAATCTCTGCTTTTGTCTGGTGCTCAGGCTCCTGAGAGACACTAGGCCAGGCCCTGGCAAGAGAGGGAAGAGTGGGTATGAGACAGCGTCTGCCCGAGTTGGTCCCATCCACGCGCCTGCAGCCTGGCTCTCCTCTGCTTTTTCTGTTTCCTCCCAGTTGGTGGTTCTGCCTGGGCCTTTCTGCCTCCAGGGCCGGGAAGGCTGCCTGAGTGCGCCCCTCATCCTCTGCAACAGTCGACTGCCCTGAGCCAATGCAGGTAGTGCCGGCAGGACCCAGTCCACTCACACGTTCTCGGACAGCTCTGCGCACAGTGACTGGGGCCAGCTCTTGAGTCTTGGCATCCAACAGCAGGTGGCAGCGCCTTTCCAGAGGCCAGAACAGACCCTTCCCCACAACACCACAGGCCTTCAGCAGAAGAGGCGCCCTCCACCTGCTATGATGATGGTCACATCACAATAAATACCAGATCTCACCTAAAAGGGGAAGGAGGGTGGGTCACAGAATGGAGGACAAACGTAGAGAATCAACATCCCAGGACCATGTCTTAGTAACCTCTGACCAGCACAGAGTGGGTTCTAATAAATACTGCTGAATCGATACTTTGCCTTCTTTCTTGAGATGTGAAAATTAGGATGGACAACCTCACCCCTCAACAGCAGCAGCTTCATTCCTTCTTGAACTATCTACTTGCCAACCCTGGATGCCTGCTGAGAGGTCAAAAGGGAGCAGGAGTGGCAAGACTTCCCCTCCCGCCCCTAAGCCCATCCTTCTCTGCAGACTTGACATACTGCACACTCCGCCTGTCCTGGCTGACGGGGACCCAAGCGCATCCTGGTCCCCGAGGCTGCGCTCAGTCACAGCCTCATTCTACCATCGATGGACTGACAAGTCAACTTTCTGAGGCAGTTCCCAGAGACCTCAGGATCCTGCCTGTGTGGAGAGTCCCAGCCCAGGACATTCACTTCCTCTCAAGGACATCACACTCATCCTTTCCTGGAAAACCATTTTAATTACAATAGCTTACACACGCGGCAGAGAGGGAGACGCAGAACGGACCTGAGGGGCTGTGCTTTCAAAACTGCCCAGTCTCCTTCCTGGCTCTGAACAGGTTAGCAAGAGTTCTAAGCGGCCCCAGGCCTCCAACCACAAAGGCAGAGAACAGTTAGCCCCAGAAAGCTGACAGGGGAAGGCAGGGAGGCTGAGAGTGCTTGGTATTCGAAAGATGAGTGTTGGGGTGGGCGGAGTATGGAGTCACACAGAGGCTCCACCTAGCAAGGCCTCTGGCCAGGGGCTGTGTTTAAGGCTGGGGTCAGGCAGAGGTGGGAGCAGCAGGGGAGAGAAGTCTGGCTGGCAAGCCCCAAGGGAAGGACAAACGCACTGGGGCAGATGTGACCACGGACAACAGCAGTGCAGGCAGGGCCCCTACAACGCTACAGCAAGCAAGGTCGTCCACGAAGCTCAGGGACTTGGTCTCCGCACAAAAGCATCTCCCAGCCAGAAGTTAGAGCCAAAGCCCCAAGCCCAGCCCTGCCCCATAACAGAATGTGGATGTGGGGCTGTGTCAGCATGGGGTCCCACCACTTGCTCAGTGGCAGTTCTGACAGCTTGGGTGGCAAGGAATCCCATTCATCCTGCAGCGGCAGCCCCCGCTGGTGTCTCCTGGGCCCTAGAAGATGACAGGAAGAGAAGAGAATGTCAGGGCAGTGCAGAGACTGCCCCCACAGCCGAGCACTCTCCCACCTGGGCCTTTGCCTCTGCAGGCCCTCCTGCAAGCATGGCCTTGTCGGCCTCAGCTACCTGATGGAGAGTCACTAAAGCCTTTTCTGGGCTCCCACAGCACTCAGTCTACCCAAGCCTAGATCCAGGAACAGGCCAGAGAGAGGATCTGACCACTCTGCATATTCTAGACATGTCAGCATACTGGCAGCATGCAAGAGGGCAGTTTCCTCTGCCTCTGAAAGTCTGAAAGTCTACCTGAACGTAACAACAGGCTCCCAATTCCAGAGCACACCCCTAATAATGACAGCTACCATTTGCAAGAGTGCTCACCAAATGACAGACTCTCTAAGCACTTCTCTTGCAATTTTTCCACTTGATTCTGACAACAAGCCTGAGATAAGCCCAGCTATCATCTCCATTTCACAGAGGAAATGGGGCTGAGAGAGGTGAGTGGCAGCCTAATCACACAGTCGGTATGTGCCAGAGGCAGGGGCCAATCCATCTCCGACTCCAGATGGAACCTTTACTTGCTGTCCTCTAGGGCAAGGGTGGGCAAACCTTTTCTACAAAGGGCCAGTCATTTTGGGCTGGGCAGCCATATGGCCTCTGCCTCTGCAGTGTAAAAGCAACCACAGACAACATGTAAATGAACGAGCACGGCTGTGCTCCAAAGCACTTTACTTATGGACACTGAAATGTGGATTTCATGTAATTTTCACGTCACAAGATAGTCATCTTTTGGTATTTTTTCAACCATTTAAAGATGTAAAGGACATTCTTGTGGCCGGGCACGGTGGCTCACGCCTGTAATCCCAGCACTTTGGGAGGCTGAGGCAGGCGGATCACCTGCGGTCAGGAATTTGAGACCAGCCTGACCAACATGGAGAAACCCGGTCTCTACTAAAAATACAAAATCAGCCAGGCATGGTGGCGCATGCCTGTAATCCCATCTACTTGGGAGGCTGAGGCAGGAGAATCGCTTGAACCTGAGAGGCAGAGGTTGCAGTGAGCTGAGACTGCACTATTGCACTCCAGCGTGGGCAACAAGAGCGAAACTCCGTTTCAAAAGAAACAACATTCTTACCTCGGGAGCTGTACAAAGTCAGGTGCTGGGTTGGATATGGCCCATGGGCTGTAGTTTTCCAAGCCCTCCTCTAAGGCAAACCCACAAGGGCACCCTCTCCACACCACCACGAGTGAAGACTCACCCCGGGGCCCCAGCGTGGGCCCTTGGTGACCCAGCAGATCTCGGTGTGGCAGACGGTGCAGCGGATCCAGTCGCAGCCGTCCTTCTTCTGTACCACGATCTGGCACTGGGGGCAGCGCATGGCCTCGCCCTGCTGCAGCATCACCTGGAGCAGGACAGGCGCTGGCCTTGGGGCGGGGCTGGGGCAGTCACCCAGCCTGGCTCCTCCTCATGGCAGGGAGAAGGTAGTGACCCTCTGGTGCTGTGGAGTCTCTCCTGTGCAGCTCCGCCAGGCCAGGCTCCGTCCAGCAAGCCCCTCTTCATTCCCATGGTCTCCACCCTCCACCCAGATGCTCTTCCCAACATGACAACTTGGCCTAAGTCCCATCTCTGGATGGAAGTGACAGCCAGAAGGGAGATCGGAGCCTCCAGGGATGTGTGATCACAGCCCTTGCTGAGAAGCCCCCAGGCCCCACCTGGATCCCAGAACTTAAAATCCCTAGGCCTCGGCCCTGTCCCAGCCTCACCTTCAGCATCTCTGTCGTCTGCCGGGCAGCCACATCATTCTGAGCCCGCAGGGCCAGGTCCTCCTGATACTCCTTGCAGTTCATCTGCTCGTGGATGGCCTGCAGCAGGTGAGGGACTCACGGTGAGAAGGTTCCTCAGGGGGTTAAGAAGCTGGGAGAGGTGAGGCGCAGGGCAGGAGTCCACAAAGGCACCTAATGCCTCTAAGTGTAGTCACTGGCAGGACCTCACTTTGTAAAGCATAAGCCATTTTACAGAAGAGGATACTGGCACCAGGGAGGTGAAGTCAAGGTCATCACATATGCTAACAGCAAAATATACCTCAGCCTCCTGAGTAGCACAAGCTACTAGCACACGCTGGTGCACCCAGCTTATTTAAGTTCTGATGGGCACGGAAATCCCTTACACCCCTAAGGTGAGACCCCGCATCCCTGCCAAGGCCCTGCCCGGGGTTACAGGCCCAATGACCCCAGACTGAGCTTGCTCAGGCTGAGTGTGAGACCAGGCTCCAGACTTGTTTACCGGCTCCTCACCTTCCACTTTTGAGATAAAGGGGCAGGGACAGGCCTGGGGGAAGGATCATGTAGGGCTGTCTGGGTTTGGGGTCAGCACTCAGTTCAGGACAGGGGCAGAGACGTGGCATAGGGCTAGGGTCAGGCCTTAGTCTGTGACAGGTTCAGTGAGAAGCCAGGGTCAGAGCTTAGTTCAGGGTCTGGGCTGAATATGGGACCACCTTAAGTGACAAGTGCAGGGTCAGGTTTGGTCAGAAGCCGAGTCTATGGACTTGGATGGGGTCAGGGCTCAGTGTGGGACTGGGATTCAGTCTGTGACTGGGGTTGACTGGTTCCAGGTCAGGGCTCCATTGTGGACCAGGGCTGCCTAGGTTGGAGGCTCCATCTGGGGCCGGGGCTGGGACTCCATCTGTGGGGCCAGGGCTTGGTTCAGGCTCGAGCCACACTCTCCCACTGACATGCAGCTCTAAGTCATGACTAGCAGGCCAGCGTCACAGCTCCCTTCCCAGGAGAACAAGCACTGCAGTATGGTAAGCTCCAGGCAAGATGACAGTGACTAGGTGGGGTGAGTCCCTGGCCCCACCTTGCAGAGCAGGCAGTTGACATGGAAACACACAGGGCAGGTGAACTCGTTGACATCATCCTCAAAGAAGCACCACCCCTTGCAATCTGGGGTCTTGCAATGGTAGCTGAAGGCACTGCGGTTTTCAGCAATGGAGATGCCCAGGTCTAGAAATCGCTGGTAATCCTCAGGGGTCAGGAGCTGCCAACAGAACACGTCCTTGTTGCTCAGGATTCAGAACACCTGACATATGACCCTTGATCACCACATACCTTCCAGAAAGCCCCCAGCCCATAAACTCCAACCCAGGCCAGGCTTTTTCTTCATGTGATTCTCATAGTATTGAAAAACTCCATTCAAAAAGTGGATTTTAGGCCAGGCGTGGTGGCTTACACCTGTAATCCCAGCACTTTGGGAGGTCAATCAAGGCAGGAGGATTCCTTGAGGCCAAGAGTTTAAGATCAGCCTGAGAAATAGAGTGAGACCTCATCTCTACAAAAAAATTAAAAAAAAAAAAAAAAAAAAAAGGCAGGTGTGGTGCTCACACCTGTAGTCCCAGCTACTTGGGAGGCTGGGTTGTGAGGATCGCTTGAGCCCAGAAGGTCAAGACTGCAGTGAGCCATGACTGATGCACTGCACTCCAACGTGGGTGACAGAATGAAATCCTAGCTGGAAAAAAAAAAAAAGAAAAAGGAAAAGAAAAGTAAATAGAAAGTGGGGGGAATTTCTAAAAGTTTTGGTGGTGGATGGTGGTAATGGTTGCACCACAGTGTGAATGTACTTAATGCCACTGAACAGTACACTTAAAAACTGGTTAAAATTGTAAATGTTATGTCTATGTTCTCACAATAAAGAAAAGAACATAAATAATAAGCAATGTTGGGAAAGACATGATTAAACTAGTATCCTATAAAGAAAATGTGGTACATATACACAATGGAGTACTACTTGGCCATAAAAAAAGAATGCAATTCTGTCGTTTACAGCAACATGGAGGAACTGGAGGTCATTATGTTAAATGAAATAAGCCAGGCACAAACAAACATTACATGTTCTCACTTATTTGCAGGTGCTAAAAATCAAAACAACTGAACTATTGAAGACAGAGAATAAAAGGATGGTTACCAGAAGCAGCGAAGGGTAGTGGGGTGTGGGAAGGGAGTGGGGATGGTAAACTGGTATAAAAAAATAGAATAAGAACTGGTATTTGATAGCACAACAGACAGACTACAGTCAATAATTTAATTGTACATTTTATAATAACTAAGAAAGCATAACTGGACTGTCTATAACACAAAGGATAAATGCTTGAGGGGATGGATTCCCCATTCTCCATGATGTGATTATTATGCACTGCATGCCTGTATCAAAGTATTTCATGTACCCCCAGAAATGTATACACCAACTATGTACCCTCAAAGATAAAAAATAAAAATTAAACAAAAGCTGACCCACCAGGGAGGCCCAGGTGAAATCAGTGGGGCCCTGCCCAGATCAGAAGAACCATCCGGATAAGTCCAACCCAAATTATAGTCATCCCTCGGTATCCAGAGAGAATTGGTTCCAAGATCCCTGCAGATACCCAAATCCAGGGATGCTCAAACTCCTTATATAAAAGGGCACAGTATTTGCATACAACCCACCAACATCCTCCCATACGCTTTAAAGCATCTGTAGATTACTTATAATACGTAATATAACATAAATGTTATATAAAGTTTATGCTGTACTGTTTTTTAAATTTGGTTTTTATTGTAATTTTTTTGTTTTCTTAAGAATATGTTCTATCCACCGTTGTTGAATTCTCCAGTGTGGTACCCACAGATACAGACGGCCAACTCAACTTGCAGATTTATGAGCTAAATAAATGACTGTTGTTTTGAGCCTGCAGTGAGTTGTTACACAGTAAGCGCTAACAACAACAAAGGCTTACCATGTGACAAGCACTACTCTAAATATACATACATTTTTTGAGACAGAGTTTCGCTCTGGTTGCCCAGGATGGAGTACAATCACACAATCTCGGCTCACTGCAACCTCCACCTCCTGGGATCAAGCGATTCCCCTGCCTCAGCCTCTGGAGTAGCTGGGATTACAGGCATGTGCCACCACACCCAGCTAATTTTTGTATTTTTAGTAAAGACGGGGTTTCTCCATGTTAGTCAGGCTGGTCTCGAATTCCCGACCTCAGGTGATCCACCCACCTCAGCCTCCCAAAGCACTGGGATTACAGGAATGAGCCACTGTGCCTGGCCACACTACTCTAAATTCTATACACTTCTGCTCTGCCGTAATCTTTGCAATCCTGGAAATAGAAGCTGTAACTCTGACTCTAAAAGAGATGAGATAGAGGCATAGAGAGGTTAAATATCTGACTTGTGGTCACACACCCAGGCCACCAGACTCCAGAGTTCCCCGACTAATTTTTTTTTTCTTTTTTTGAGGCAAGGTCTCACTCTGTTGCCCAGGCTGGAGTGTAGGGGCACAATCACAGCTCACCGCAACCTTGACCTCCCAGGCTCAAGCAATCCTCCCGCCTCAGCCCACTCACTCCTGACCCCCGCCCGAGTAGCTAGGACTACAGGAGCATGCCCCCGCGCCTGGCTATTTTTTGAATATTTTTTGGAGAGACAGGGTTTTGCCATATTGCCCAGGCTGGTCTGGAGCTCATGGGTTCAAGCAATCTGCCCACCTTGGCCTCCCAAAGTGCTGGGAATACAGGTGTGAGCCGCCGCGCCCAGCCGAGTCCCTGACTCTTAACAACTCTGCTGTCTTTCCTTCATAGATGTGGTTTCTTGACTAGCTGCTCCCCTCAATTCTTTCTCTGCTTGGGGTCTCAGCACCCCACATAGACAAATCTCTTGAAAAATGTCTGGGGGGCCGAGGATGGATGATCGCTTAAGCCCAAGAGTTTGAGACCAGCTTGGACCACGAGACCCCCATCTCCAAAAAAAAAAAAAAAGAAAAGAAAAAGAAAGAAAAGATGCCTGCTGCCTGAGCCAGTCCCTACCTGCCTGCTCCAGGCCCAGTTCCTTAGGACGGGGGTATGTCTCCCACCCCGAGGCCTTACCGCCTTGATCTCCCTCTCCAGCAGCTTGCCCGAGCACGAGTAGGTGTTGTCAATGAAGGGGCAGGAGACCTCCGCCTCCTGGCTGTTGCGGATGGTGCCCTGCAGGCACTCCCTAGGGCAGGGGAGGGGAGAAGAATTAGGATCACAGGAACCCCATCCACTGGGGACTCCACCCCTCATATGGCAAGGCCTGACCCCAGGGGCCTCACTCAGTCACCCCAGATGGGCTTCTCCTCAATATCCCCTTCCTTCCCATCCTCTCACCAACCCATCACCAAGGCCTCCACCCTGTCTCCATACTGCCGCTGTAATTCTCTGGTCCGGGCCCCACATCCCCCGCCTGGGCGACTCCAGGAGCCTCCTCACTGGGCTCCCTGAATCCATCTGGTCCCTAAAGTCTATCTCAGAACAGCAGCCATGTCTCCCCAGTGACCCCCATCCCACCCAGAACAAATCCCAACTCCTCATCGCTGCTCACAGACCCAACACCTCCCTATCCTGCTCTTTGATTACCCCCTTCATCCCTCTGCTCCAGCCACCAAGAGACCTCCTCAGCCTCCTCCAAAACGCCAGGCCCACACCTACAGCAGGCCTTCCAGTCCCTGCTCTGGAGCTACCTCCTTGGAAGCTTCCAGACCACCCTTTCTAGGAAGGACTCCTGTTGTCTCTTAACATACTGTATGTAGCATTTGACACAATTCACAAGGACATCAACCAGCGATTATCCAATTCACATCAGCCTCTCTGCTGGAATGTAAGCTCCAGGAAGCAGGCACGGAGCCTGTCACCCAGGGACTGCTCCACAAGGGTCTGCTGTGGTGAGTGGGTCTCTGTTCCCCACATTCAGGGGTGGAAGGGCCATGACAGGAGACTCAGAAACTGGCAGATGCCCACAGCGAGGCTTAGAGCAGCGTAGCTGCAGGAGCCTGGGCGGTGAAAAGTAGAGGGGAAGAGAGGCTCTGGAGTCTCCACCCATGCCTGCGTTCATGTCTAGGCTGCTTCTCTTACGAGCCATGTGGCCTTGGGTAAGCTGCTTGGCCTCTCTGTACTTCAGGTTCCTCATCTGCAAAATGGGGAGACGGAGCCTACCTCGTAGGTTTTCGCGGGCGTCCAATGAGGTATCAGAGCACAGGGCCCCACCCACGTCCAGCCCTGCGTAATTGGCGGCTTTAATAAAGCTGCATTGCCGGGGGTGGGATTGGGGGCCGCACCTGCAGAAGGTGTGCAGACACTCACGCAGCACCACGGCCTCGCCGGGCGCCAGCACCGAGTAGCACACGGGGCACTCGGCGGGCTCGGTGTTCAGCACCAGGCTCCTCTGGTCCAGCTGGACGTGCTGCAGGTAGTTCCCCTCCTGCTGCTGCTGCTTCCGCTGGGCACACGGGGCGGGGCCACGGGGTGGGTCAGGGCCTCGGGGGCAGGTCAGACCACGAAGGGGGAAGGACCGGAGGGCGTGGTCAGGGCTGGGTCAGACCAGCAAGAGGCAAAGCTGGGAGCCAGTCAGGATCCGGGATCCGGAATGGGGGTGGGCAGGGGAGGTCAGGAGCAGGAAGGTTGGGAGGGGCGGGGCTGGGAGAGAGGCCAGGCGGACTGTGGGGAAGCCAAGGGAGGGGATGCCGGCCAGGTAGCCAGGGAAGGCATCAGGAGAGGGAGCAGTGGCAGCAGGGAAAGGAAGGGGGCCAGGGTCTGAGTGGTGAGTCAGGTAGCAGGGCAGGGCCTGGGCCAGGGCTGGTGGAGCCAGCTCAAGGTCAGGGGTGGGGAAGTGACAAAGCAGGGGAGCAGAGCAAGGATGAGACAAGAACAGGAGTGGGGTGGCCAGGGGCAGCACCGGGTCCAAGGGGAATGCAGGTGGGCCAGGGGTGAGATCAGAATGGGGAGCACTCGGGGGTCAGTGTCTGTGTCATTAGTGTGTGTGTCACGATGGGGGCGGGGGAGGGCTAAGGCACAAGACCGGGGTTGGGGGTCATCCCCCTAGGGAGCAGTGAGGGGCCAGGCCAGGCTCTCAGGAAGTCAAGGGTGGGCCAAGCCTGAGAGGGATGAGGTCAGGAGTAGGAGAGTCCAGGGTGACGTCACGACAAGGTAGAGTAGGATTAGGTCACAGGCAGGTGAGGGTGAGGTCCGAGCTGAGGTGTGGTCATGGCTAGGATGCTGGGGTCATAGCCAGCCATACTTGTGTGGTGTGTCAAAGCTAGGGATGGAGCCACAGCTCACGTGGGAGTGAGGCATGTGAACCTGGATGCGCATCACAGCCAGGGAGTGGGTCTCAGCCACAGGGTGGCCTTTGAGAGAGGGCAGGTCACAGCCAGGTGCAGGGTCACTGCCAGCAGCGTGGTTGGGAGGAGCAAGGCAGTAATGGGGAGGAGCGGCAATGCACAGGTGTCTCCCTTCCTGGCCTACACCTCCCCCGTGCGGTCTGCAGGTGTCTGTCCAGGGACTTCCGCACCCACCTGCTGGTACTGACGCAGCGCCTCCTCCTCGCCCGCCAGGCGCGCTCGCTCCTCCTCGTCGGGCTGGTATGAGGCGGGGACCTGGTAGGCCTCTGGGCGTGCCCGGCAGCACATCTCACAGCCAGGCCGCGTGGGCTTGTTGATGAAGGTGCACCCAGGGCACTGCCAGCCCACCTGGGAGCAGAGTGGGCTGTGAGCCAGACTGGACAGGGTGGGGCAAGGGAGGGGCACAGAAGAGGATACTGAGGCCAGGGAGGTGTGGTCAGGGACAGCTTACCGGTGGGGGCTCGGGCACTGCATCTGGCTGCCCCCGTCCGGGTTCCTGGGGGACCCTGGGCTTTGGGGGGCCTGGTTCCAGAGGGCCCCGTGGCTGCAGTGTGAGGTCCTTGAAGCCCAGATCTGTGGGGAAGGGTTAAGGGGTGGTGGTTCCACGTGGCCCGCTTGGTCCACACCCATGGGGGTGGGTCTCCCTGAGCCAGCCAGGCAGACCCTCCCCCTATCCTCTCCCTCCTCCCTGGGGGCATCTCCAGCTTCCATCTGGCCAAATGGGCATCCTGGCTCCTCCAGGGTCAGGGTCCCTATTCCACCCGCAAATGCTTCTACGTCCTCTGAGCTTCAAACTCTACCATAACACTGCCTTTCTGTGCCTCCTGAAGGATTCACCAGGAGGGACACAAGAGCACCGCTGAGGCGGTCCTGCCAAAACAGCGGCTCGCTCCATTCCGGAGGAAACATCAGCCCCTACCCCCGCCACAAAAAAGAAACTGGCCTAGACTCTTTGAAAGGGACTGAGACATGGCAGCTGAATGCCAAGTCTTTGCTATAAATGATAATGGTGGGACAACTGGTAAAATCTGAGTAAGATCTGTAGATTGGATACCAGTACTGTATCAGGGTTGGTTTCCTGAGCTGGATTGTTATGCCTAGTAATGTAAGAAAATGACCTTTCTTTTCAAGGGAATGCACACTGAATTATTTAGGGGAAAGAGACACCATGGCTGCAACTTACTCTCAAAACGGTTCAGAAAATAAAATAATTTTATATAGCAAGAGAATGATAAAAGAAAGCAAATATGGTAAAACCCACATGAAAGGCACACAGGAATTCTTTATATACTACTTTGTAAAATTTGGCAACTTTTCTGTAGGTCTGAAACATTTCACAAGTTAAAAATTAAGAATAAACACTAGTTATCATCACCGTCATACCCAGTTTATGATTTTAGCAAACTGGGCAGCAGATAGGAGTAACCTTGCCCAAGGTCACACAGCTGGGAATGCCAGAGCCTGGATGGAATCCACCCCTCCCCATGCCAGCTGTTGTCATGATAGGTCCCTGAAATGCTCCCTCCCATGTGTCTTCGGTCCTCTCTTCCCCACTTGGATAAAAACCCAGGGGCTCTGCCCCTGCTTGCCCTACACTCTCAAGTGAGTCCAGGGCCCCCGCTGGGTCCCACGGTGCTCAGGGCAGAGCCTCACCTTCCAGCATCCGCAGCTGCCGCTCCCGCTGCAGCTCCTGAGGGTTGAGGGAGGTGTTGCGGGCTGACAGCAGATAGAGGTAGGCACTGTCCCCATTCTGCCGTACCCCATGGGAGTGCAGGGTCTCCTGGTCTCGTGCCAGCCGCTGCCCAATCACCCACTGCTGCAAGACTGGTGGGAAGCCATAGTCCAGAAAAACCTGGTGGGGGCACAGAGAGAGAGAGTGGGAAGGCAGGGCCAGAGGAGAGAGAGGAAGCAGGAGCGAAAGGGAGAGCCTCCACCCCAGTGTCGCCCTCAGCCTCCTCACTCACCATGTCTTTGAGGGATGCCACTGTCATATCAGGGCGCACTGTGAGCCAGATGGTGACGGTGTGCATCTGAGCATCCTCCACGCTCACCCACAGCCTGCGGAGAACAGCAGGGGCTCAGCATGGGCTCTGGCCAGGGGTCCAGCCTCAGCCACCAGCTACAGACATGTACGTATTTGCACACAGGCGTATGGCCATGCACATACACACACACAACCCCCGGTCTGGGGTAAGCCCCACCCATGCTTCCTCCTTTATTAGAACCCACCAGTTAGGCCCCTCCAATGGCTCCATGCTACTCTTAGAATCAACTCATGGCAGCACACGAGGGCCTCCATGATCTGGCGCCTCCCTGACCTCTCCAACCTCTTCTATCTTCTCTCCCCTGCTCCTTAGTCAAACCACCAAAAGTTGTTGTTTACTATATGCTAAGACTATTCAACGCACTGAATGTGTATTAACTCATTTAATCCTCTCAACGAACCCATCAGGCAGGTACTGCTATATCCCTGTTTTACAGATAAAAATGTGAGGCACAGATAGGTTACAGTGACTCTGCCAAACCAGGCAACTAATAACTGTTAGAGGCAGGATTCATTTGTATGTATTGATTTACTTTTCAGACACAGGCTCTCTTTCTGTGGCCCAGGCTGGAGTGCAGTAGTGCTACCTTGGCTCACTGCAGCGTCAACCTCCTGGGCTCAAGGGATCTTCCCATCTCAGCCTCCTAAGTAGCTGGGACCACAGGCTCATGACCCCATGCCTGGCTAATTTTTTAAGTTTTTGTACAGACAAGGTCTCACTATGTTGCCAAAGCTGGTCTCGAACTCTTAGCCTCAAGTGATCCTCCTGCCTTGGCCTCCTGAAGTGGGATTACAGGAGTAAGCCACTGTGTTCAGCCAGAGGCAGGATTTAAATCCACATGGTATTATTCCAGAGAAAGTGGTTTTAACTTTCTCGAGGATCCTCCAACATTTTTGAAAAATCAAAAGCATGAGAAGATGAAAAAACAGAACTGACCCCAAAGCAAACAGAGATCATTTAGGGTATGGAACAATAAGCAACAGTAAAGTCTAAGTAGTACCTTCAGAGAGATTTAGGAAAACATTGCATTCAGAAAGCAAGAAAAGGCATGAAGTAACCAAAAAATGAGAGAGTCCTGCACATTAAAAGTGACTGCTGAATCCCAGCACTTTGGGAGGCTGAGGTGGGTGGATCACAAGGTCAGGAGATCAAGACCATCCTGGTTAACACGGTGAAACCCTGTTTCTACTAAAAATACAAAAAAAAAAAAAAAAAAAAATTAGCTGGGCACTGTGGTGGGCGCCTGTAGTCCCAGCTACTCGGGAGACTGAGGCAGGAGAATGGCATGAACTCGGGAGGTGTAGGTTGCAGTAAGCAGAGATTGCACCACTGCACTCCAGCCTGGGCAACAGAGTGAAACTCTTTCTTAAAAAAAAAAAAGGAAAAAAAAAAGTGACTGTTGACTACCTGAACCTTTATCTCTAACTACCAGTTACAGGAAAAATGGGAGATAGTAAATGACACCATGATAGTCTGGGTATTTGTCCCTGCCCAAATCTTATCTTGAACTGCAATCCTCAGTGCTGAAGGTGAGGCCTGGTGGGAGACGTTTGGGTCATAGGCACAGCTCCTTCAGAGCCTGGTGCCCCTCTCACGGTAGTGACTTCTCGCCAGTGAGTCCTCGTGAGATCTGGTTGTTGTAAAGCGTGGCACCTTCCCCGCAACTCTCTCTCTTTCTCCCTCTCTCACCATGTGAAGTGCCTGCTCCCGCTTCAGTAAAAGCTCACTGAGGCCTCCCCAAAAGCCAAGCAAATGTCGGGACCATGCTTCCTATGCAACCTGCAGAACTGAGTCAATTAAACCTCTTTTCCTTTTTTTTTTCTGAGACGGAGTTTTGCTCTGTCGCCCAGGCTGGAGTGCAGTGGTGCAATCTTGGCTCACTGCAAACTCCACTTCCCAGGTTCACGCCATTCTCCTGCCTCAGCCTCCTGAGTGGCTAGGACTACAGGCGCCCGCCGCCATGCCCGGCTAATTTTTGTATTTTTAGTAGAGACGGGTTTCACTGTGTTAGCCAGGATGGTCTCCATCTCCTGACCTCGTGACCCGCCCACCTCAGCCTCCCAAAGTGCTGGGATTACAGGCGTGAGCCACCGCGCCCGGCTAAACCTCTTTTCTTTATAAATTACCCAGTCTCAGATATTTCTTTGCAACAATGCTAGAGTGGCCTAATACATACCATGAAGAGGTAATGGATAGATCCAGAATATGGGGAAAATTCTAGAGGTCAAAAGACCAGGTTTCTTAAAAAAACTAGTGGCATAAAAATAGAGAAGAATAAAAGAGACTTAAGACATATTAAGAAATGCTATGTGTACCTCTTGTTTGGCTCTTGATTTGAAGAAAACAAACTGTAAAAAGCACTAATGAAATAGGAAAATTTGAATATAAACAGTGCATTAGGGGATTTAAGGAATTCTTATTCCTTTTCTAAGGTGTGATAATAGTATTGAGGGTTTTTTGTTTGTTTTTGTTTTTGTTTTTTTTGAGACAGGGTTTCACTTCTGTCACCCAGGCTGGAGTGTAGTGGCATGATCTTGGCTCAGGGCAGCTTCAATCTCCTGGACTGCGGTGACCCTCCCACTTCAGCCTCCCCGGTAGCTGGGACTAGAGGGGCGCACCACCATGCCCAGCTAATATTTTGTAGAGATAAGGTTTCACTATGTTGCCCAGGCTGGTTCTGAACTCCTGGATTCAAGCAATCCACCTGCCTCAGCCTCCCAAAGTGCTAGGATTACAAGCATGATCCACCGTGCCCGGCCAAGTCCTAATTTTTTGAAGACACATACTAAAGATTTAAGGATAAAATAACATCTGAAATTTGTTTAAAAGTAGTCCAGAAAATGTTCTTAAAATTCTTCAGGTAAACAATTTGAATACCCAGTTGACTATCAATGAATTGAGAGAGCAAAATATAGAATTTTTTTTTTTTTGAGGAGTCTCGCTCTGTCACCCAGGTTGGAGTGCAGTGGTGCAATCTCTGCTCACTGCAAGCTCCGCCTCCCGGGTTCACGCCATTCTCCTGCCTCAGCCTCCCCAGTAGCTGGGACTACAGGCACCCGCCACACTGCGCCCAGCTAATTTTTTGTATTTTTAGTAGAGATGGGGTTTCACCATGTTAGCCAGGATGGTCTCGATCTCCTGACCTCATGATCCACCCGCCTCGGCCTCCCAAAGTGCTGGGATTACAGGCGTGAGCCACTGCGCCCGGCCTAGAAATTTTTAAACATGCAAAAACTAAAAATTTACCACATTTTCTACATAAAAAGTTCTTGAAAAACAAAAATAGATGAGTCGATACAGGAGAATAGAAGAAAAGTAAAACATGAAAAGTACTGGATCTTAACCGCAAAATGTTCTTCCAGCAATAAGGGTTTTGAAACATAAAAGTGCATATAGTTTCGACTGCACTAGTTATTCTATAGTGAATAATATTTCCATAATCAAAATACTATAAATCCTTTCTAGTAGTATTGCACTTTTAGAATCAACCTAGAGGCAAAGCATAAAAGCCTTAATTACGTTAGAAAAGAAAATTTTTAAAAGCTATAATCTTAACACTATCAACAAAAAAATACAGCTTGAGCTCTCTCATTCAATGTCACATCAAGATCACTGGTGAACAGCAGAGAATCACAAAAACAGCTGCAGTCAAAGCTTAAACACTTAATTTTGACTTACATGCTATAAATGCATATTCACTGGCCAGTCTCTAGGTGTACAGCCAATGGCTTTTCTTTCTTTCTTTCTTTGAGACAGGGTTTCACCTTGTCACTCAGGCATGATCATGGCTCACTGCAACCTCAACCACCTGAGGTCTAATAATCCTCTGGCCTCAGCCTCTCAAGTAGCTGGGACTACAGGTGTGTGCCACCCAACCTGGCGAATTTTTTCATTTTTTGTAGAGACAAGTTCTCACTATGTTGCCCAGGCTGGTCTTAAACTCCTGAGCTCAAGTCATTCTCCTGCCTGAGCCTCCCAAAGTGCTGAGCCACCATGCCCAGCATGAGTTTATACCTGCTGACTGGAGTTTCCCATGGATTTTTCTTTTTTTTGGTTTGTATGAATCACATCCATAATCATGATCTATATATTTCTAGTAGCAGCTTCTTTAAAGTGAGCAAGAACTTAGACACACTCCTGAAGCATCAGAGCACAGAGCCCTTCTGGATTTTTACTGTATTTCCTTACTACTGTCTCACCCAAAAGTGTTAATCTGTGTGTGTGTGTGTGTGTGTGTGTGTGTGTGTGTGTATGTGTATGTGTCTGTGTGATTTGTCTGTTGTCTTTTTAAAGCAATCAGCTTATTTTCACAGAAACAACTCTTTCAGTGCTCATGTTTTATTAATTAATGTAACAGCTAAGTAAACTATGTTACTACCAATAACACATACAACAGGCATCATTTGCTAGGAAGCATCGGGTCCATCGATGAGAACCCAACAGCAGGTCTGAGAGGTGCTGGTTGCCCACAGCCTCTCAAAACTCAGGTTCTGATCCAGCAAGTCTGAGGTGGGACCTGAGATTCTCCCCATGTTGTGGTCCAGGGGCCACACTTTAATAGCAAGATGGTGGCTGACATTGTACATTTTACAGAGGAAACGCCAGTGCCAGTTAGTTAATTCAGGACATCAAGTAGAACTGGGAAAATGTCCACAATGATACTTCAACAAAAAAAGTCATGAAAAGCAAAGGTGGAAGATGAGTATGTTAACTTCCTCATTTTTCATAGCAAGGAGTACACAGGTACTGTCTCAATCAACCATTTCAAGAAGTAGATATATCAATATTTTGTTTAAAATCAAGTGGCCAA
Organism: Piliocolobus tephrosceles; assembly: GCF_002776525.5. NCBI lineage: Eukaryota > Metazoa > Chordata > Mammalia > Primates > Cercopithecidae > Piliocolobus > Piliocolobus tephrosceles. The sequence goes on from NC_045453.1 coordinate 3,719,513, forward strand.
TGATCTACAGATTCAATGAAATCCCTATCAAAATCCCATTTTTTTTTTCTTTTTTGCAGAACCAGACAAGCTGATCCTAAAATTTATATGGAAATTCAAGACACTTGCAATAACCAAAACAATATTGAAAAAGAACAAAAGCTGGAGAACTTCCATTTCCTGATTTCAAATACTATGAAGTTATAGTAATCAGAACAGTGTGGTACTGGCATAAGGGCAGATATATATTATAGTTCAATGGTATAGAAATGAGAGTCCAGAAATAAGCACTCATATTTATGGTCAATTAATTTTCAAAAAAGGGTTAAGATGATTAAACAGGGGAAAATAGTCTTTTTAACAAATAGTGTCGGCACAACTCAATATCCACATGCAAAAGAATGAAATTGGACCCTTACCTCACACCATATATAAAAATTTAATCAAAATGGACCAAAGACCTAAATGTAAGAGCTAAAACCATAAAATATTTAGGAGAAAATATAGAGGTAAATCTTCATTACCTTGGATGAGGCAATGATTTCTTAGATATGACACCAAAAGCACAAAAAACAAAATAAAACATGGACTACCTGGACATCATCTAAATTTAAAACTTTTGTGCTTCAAAGGACACCATCAACAAAGTGAGAAGACAACCCACAGAATGAGAGAGAATTTTTGCAAATCATGCAGCTGATAAGGCCCTTCTATCTCAAATGAATAAAGTACTCCTACCACTCAATAATAAAAACATAAACCCAGCTGGGTGTAGTGGCTCATGCCTGTAATCTCAGCACTTTGGGAGGCCAAGGTGGGTGGATCACCTGAGGTCAGGAGTTCAAGACCAGCCTGTCCAACACAATGAGACTCTATCTCTACTAAAAATACAAAAATTAGCTGGTGTGGTGGTGGGCACCTGTAATCCAGCTACTCGGGAGGCTAGGGCAGGAGAATCATTTGAACCTGGGAGGCGGAGGTTGCAGTGAGCTGAGATGGCTCCTCCATTGCACTCCTGCCTGGGCAATACAGTGAGACTCCATCTCAAAAAAAAAAAAAAAAAAAAAAAAAGATAAACCCAATTTTAAAATGGGCAAAAGACCTGAATAGGCAAACCTCCAAAGAAAATATGCAAATGGCAAATAAGCACATGAAGATGCTCAACATCATTTGTCATCAAATGGTTAGGAAATTGCAAATCAAAACCACAATGAGATACCTCTTCAAATTTACTAGGATGACTATAATAAAATAGATAAATAACAAGTGTTAGAGAGGAGGTGGAGAAACTAGAACCCTCATATATGCTACTGGGAATGTAAAACAGTGTAGCCACTTTGGAAAACTGTCTGTCATGTCTTTAAAAGGTTAAACATAGAGTTACTGTATGACCCAGCAATTCCACTCCTAGTATGTACCCAAGAGAAATGAAAACACGTCCACACAAAAAGTTGGACACAAATGTTCATGGCAGCATTGTTTATAATAGCCAAAAAATAGAAATACCCAAATGTCCATCAACTGATTTAATGAGTAATGATAATGAGGTATGTCCATACAATAGATTATTATTTGGCAATAAAAAAGGAATAAGGTTCTGGCTGGGCATGGTGGCTCACACCTGTAATCCCAGCACTTTGAGAGGCTGAGGTGGGAAGACTGCTTGGGCCAGAAGTTCAAGACCAGCCTAGGCAACACAGCAAGACCTTATCTCTTAAAAAATTAGCTGGGTGTGATGGTACACGCAAGTAGTCCCAGCTACCTGGGAGGCCAAGGCAGGAGGACTGCTTGAACCCAGGAAGTTGAGGCTGTAGTGAGAGATGATGGCACCACTGCACTTCAACTTGGACAACAGAGTGAGACCCCATGTCAAAAAAAGGGGAATGAAGTTGTTATACATGCTACAACATGGATGAATCTAGAAAACATGATCCTAAGTGAAAGAAGCCAGACACAAAAGGTCACATGTTGTATGATTCAACTTATATGAAATTTCCAGAGAAGGGAGATCCCTAGAGATAAAAAGTAGATTAGTGGTTGCCTAAGGTTGGGGAGTTAGGGAAAAGGTAGAGAGATGGAGACTGACTGCTAATGAGTACAGGTTTCTTTACAGGATGATGAAAATGTTCTAAAATCGATTGTGGTAATGGTTGCACAACTTGAATATACTAAAAGCCATTGAACTGTATACTTTAAAAGGTTGAACTGTATGGATAAATAAATAAATCTGTTTTAAGAAAAATCAAATGGGACCTACCATGAGAACTGAAAATCAGAAACCATAAAACTATTGCCTTACTATCCAGTAATGAAAAAGCCGTCAAAAAAGAACCATAGACACTAATGTTTATTGAGTGCATAACACACACCAGGCACTGTGCAAAGTGTTTCAGCATTGAGTTTAAGTCTCCTGGAGCAGAGACTGACAGTATCCATTCTCTTCCCTTCCCTTACCAAGCAAACCCCTGAATTCTAGTTGAATATCCTGGCTATACAGTCTTCCCTCAAGTTGAACTGTAGCTGTGCAAATCAGTTCTGGTCCATAGGAATTAATGGAAGAAGTGTGTACAACTTTTGAGCTATGCTCTTTAGAGGAATGTGGAAGGGTGCCTTTCTTCCCTTCCTCCTGTGATGTGATGGCTGGATGGAGCTGGAATGGCCATTTTGCACCATGAGGAATCTGGGAATGAAGGGCAGAACAGTGAGAGAAGCAACATGAGCCTCTGAGGACTGTGGGGAGCAGAATCCCCCTATCTGGACTCCCTGCCATAAATTTGTTTATGTCACTGTTCCGTTTTCTTCTGTTGTGTAAGGACTAACATACAGTACACCTCCTAACAACCCTATGAGATAGCTACTGTTACAGTCATCCTAATACAGTACACCTCCTAACAACCCTATGTTATGGTCTGATTTTTAAAATGAGGACACACTGAGAGGTGAAGTGACCTGTCCTATATTTCACAGTTGATTAATGACATAACAAGGGTTAGAAGCCAGGCCTCCTGAAGCCAGAACCTGCCATTAGGAAGAACTGTTTTACAGGCAAGAATGTCCTGTCCTGCTGTCCCTAGGGTTCAGGCCAGCCATGCACTCCTCACCTGATGTCCTGCGTTGGGGAGACCTCAGGCTTCAGTTGCACATTCAGGGGCACCCGTTGCTCTGCCAGCCAGATGGCACACTTCATTGCCACCTGTTCATCCCCGCCCGCCACTGCTCGGGTGAGGCTCAGGGCCATTTCCTCTGCTGAAAGCCAGTACAGCAGGAGCCAGTTAGCACAGGGTTTTATTTTCAGGAGCTGGGCATAATGGGGTAGGAAAGGAGACGATCCTTTGTGTGTGCTGCTTTCTCTGTCTTCCTGGTGAACTCCTACATATCCTTCAGCACCCAGACTAAAAGTCCCTTTCTCTGGGAGGGGTTCTTTGATATTCCCCACTCCTCCTCACTCTAGGCTCATTTGGTTCTGTTTGTCCTTCATATTCCCAGGGTCCCTCATATCCAATAAGCAGTTATTGAGTTCCTACTGTGTGCCACCCACTGTCCCAGGAACTGGAATCCGACAGAGATTTATAAACAGGGTCCCTCTCCTTATGGATCTCCCTGACCAGTGGGGAGACAATGAACAAGTTTAACAAGAAAAAAAAAAAAAGTCAGATTGTGATCCTTGCTGGCAGGGAAATAAACAGGTTAAGGAGACCAGGGGAGGCTTCTGGGAGGGAGTAACACTGAAGGTGAGACCTGAAGGAGGAGAAGCTGCACATGTCAAGCCCCGGTGGGGAAGAGTGGTCCAGGTGGAAGGAAGAGTAAGGGCCTTGGCCAAGAAATGGTTGGATGAGAACCGAAAAAAACCAGTGGGGCTCCAGTAGAGTGAGCATGACGGGGTGACTGAGGAGAGATGTCCTGTGGGCCACCCAGGGGCACTGGGTTTTGTTTGTAGAACACAGAGGGGCATGGGAAGGTTTCCAGCAAGGCAGTGACTGACTTCCCTTCTACAACCCTAGGTGCAGGGGGCAAGAGAAGAGGCAAGGACCCCTGCTATTCAGGTCAACTGAGGTCTGTATCCCACCAGCCCAGGAGGTCTCCAAGTTCAATGCCCTGTGTCCTCTGCGAGTCCCCAAGCCCCATCTCAGCACAGAGCTGGCCCAAGGAGTTCTCAGGGCCCCAAGATGGCTCTGGAAGCCAGCAGGTACTAAAGGAGGAAACTGATGGGGAGGGGGGCAGAGGGAGGGCAGGCTAGAGCCCCCTCTCCAAGGTCCTTCCAGGCGGGCAAGGCCAGGTCCTGCGGGGCCCACTTCCCACCAGAAGTTCCCCAGCCACCTCCAGCCTCTGCCCACCTTTCTTGGTCTTCTCGTCCATCTGGCGTGGCTGCGCCCATCCCCCTGCGGGGGACCGTGCCTCTTGGGAAATGCTACCTCCGGGTCGCCTGGGAGGGGCGGGAGACCAGGAGCAACTCAGCCAGGCCGTGTGGCCTCCGGCGCGGCCCAAGTTCTGTCTGTGCCTCGCTGTCCCCGCGGCAATCGGGAAGCATCACACTGCCTGGTGACCAGGCCCGGATCCCGAGTGGGGCGGTGAGAGGGCAGCGGGCGCCGAGACAAGTCCGCACTGGGCGCAAGAGGAAACGGGACCAGCCGACGTGGGGAGAAGCGGGGAAAGGACGCCCGGACACCGCCCAGCCGGGGCGTTCCAAGTCCCGGAGGACCCCCACTTGCGGGAGCACTCTTGGCGTCCTGAGTTTCAACGCAAAGCCCTCTCTACTCCCGGGAGGCCCCAGTTCTTCGCAAGACTAGCGGCTTCGGCGGAAGAGAAAGTGAAAGTGGCGGCCCCGGAAGTAGGGCGGGACTGGGAGGGGGGCCGGAAAAATTGTCCCCTCATCCGGGACCTCCACTGCCCGGCCACCCGGCGGCGGCGGACGGCGAGCGAGGGGTCCCAGCGCTCCTGGCGCTCCTGTTTGGGGCGACCCCACCCCGTCCTCCGGGGCTGACCGCGGACCCCCGGACCCCAGCCGGGCTCACCGTGCGGGCTGCGCGGCGGAGCAGCGGGAGGAGGCGGGGCCGAGAGGCGGGGTGGGCGGGGCGCGGGGCCCGGGGCCGGGGGCCCGGGGGCAGTAGCAGGAACCTGAGCAGGAGCTGGAGCCTGGGCTGGAAGGCGGCTAGATCCACAGCGTCGAGCTGCCGGGGACGGGTTAGGAGCGCCCCCTGCGAGCCCGGCGCCTGCTCACCCAAGCCTCAGGCATACCGCGGGGCAGGCCCGGTCCTCGGCTTCGTTTGCAAATGAATAAACGAAGGCTCTGTTTGTTGATGACCTGTCCAAGGCCACTCAGCCGAGGTTTGAATCCAGGCCTGGCAGGCTCAGGAACCCGCCCTTACCCAGGTCCAACGCTGCCTCTCAGCGGTCACCGTCTGTCTTTTCGTTGAGCTGTTGGTGAAGTTTGCATTCGCCTGCTTTAATTTTTCTCCCGCTCCTCGTCCCATCGATCAGCAGATCCTGTGGGCTCCACTTGCAGACTCTCATCCCTCACCTCCTCCGGCCCCATCCCGCTCCAGCTCCATCAGTGCTCCATCATCTCAGGGGTCCTGAATCAGCCTCTTCCTGGGCCTCCTTGCTTCTCTTTTTGCCCTCTTCTGTCCATTTCCATCCAGCTGCCGGAGAATCCTGTTAAAATGTAAATCAAACTCAGGCCACTCCCCCACTCAAGTACTCCCATCTCACTTAAAGCAACAGCCGAGATCTTCCCCAGGGCTTGCAAACTGCCTCCAGATCTCTGTCTTCGTAGCTGACTACCCTGCCCTTGCCTCACTCCACTCAAGTCCCGTTGACCTGCTGGGTCCTGGAGTAAGTCAGACACACTCCCGCCTTAGGGCCTTTGCACCTGCCATAACCCAAACGTTTGCATGACTCGCTCCTTCCCTTTATTTTGGTCTTTACCCAAAAATCTTCCCTAGCTACTCCATCTGAAATTTCACAGACACACATGTATCCAGCATTTCACATCCGCCTTCCTGGCTTCATTTTTTTTTTCTTCTCAGCATCTATTACTGTCTAACGGAGCATATTTTACTTATTTATGTTTTTCTGGGTCTGTTTTCCTCTCCTAGAGGGCAGGGACTTTGGTTTGTTTTGCTCACTGCTGTGTTCCTGGTGTCTAGCACAGTTCCAAACACGTAATGGAGGCTCCATATGTTGAATGAAGGAATGAACCTGATCTTCATCTGAGATAAGTTTTCTTTCTTTTTTTCTTTTTTCTTTTTTCTTGAGACAAGAGTCTCGCTCTCTCGCCCAGGCCGGAGTGCAGTGGCGCGATCTCAGCTTACTGCAAGCTCCGCCTCCCGGGTTCATGCCATTCTCCTGCCTCAGCCTCCCGAGTAGCTGGGACTACGGGCGCCCGCCACCAGGTCCGGCTAATTTTTTGTATTTTTAGTAGAGACGGGATTTCACCGTGTTAGCCAGGATGGTCTCGATCTCCTGACCTCGTGATCCGCCTGGCTCGGCCTCCCAAAGTGCTGGGATTACAAGCATGAGCCACCGCGCCCGGCCCATCTGTGATAATTTTTCTTTTGCCTGAAACACATCTCTTAAGACAATGTTTTTCAACCTTGGCTGTACATTTGAATGGCCTGGGGCAAGCTTTTTTTTTTTTTTTTTTTTTTTTTGAGATGGAGTTTCACTCATGTTGCTCAGGCTGGAGTGCAGTGGCGTAATCATGGCTCACTACAGCCTCCAACTCCTGGGCTCAGCTTCCCGAGTGGCTGCAACCACCGGCACGTGCCACCACACTTGGCTAATTTTTGTAGAGACAGGGTTTGGTCATGTTCCCCAGGCTGGTCTTGAACTCGTGGGCTCAAGAGATCTGCCCACCTCGGCCTCCCAAAATGCTGGGAAATGGTTGCTATTGAGACATCATCACCTGTCAATCTAACTGCTGTTCTTTTTATAAACAACTTTATTGAGATATAATTTATATGCCATAAAATCCACCCACTTAAATTATACAATTTAATAGTTTTTAGTAACATTTACAGAATTGTGCACCCATCACCACAATCAAATTTTAGAACATTTTTGGCTGGGCATGGTGGCTCACACCTGCAATCCCAGCACTTTGGGAGGCTGAGGCAGGCGGATCACTTGAGGTCAGGAGTTCGAGACCAGCCTGGCCAACATGGTGAAACCCTGTCTCTACTAAAAATGCAAAAATTAGCCAGGTGTGTGGTAGTGGGCATCTGTAATCCTAGCTACTGCGGAGCCTGAGGCATGAGAATTGCTTGAACCCGGGAGGCGGAGGTTGCAGTGAGCTGAGATCGCACCATTGTACCGAGATTCCATAAGAAAAGAAAGAAAGAAAGAAAGAGAGAGAGAGAAGGAGAGAAAGAGAGAAAGAAAGAAAAGAAAGAGAAAGAAAGAAAAAGAAAGAGGAAGGAAGAAAGAAAAAGAAAGGAAGGAAGGAAGTAAGAGAAAGAGAGAAAGAAAAGAGAGAGGGAGGGAGGGAGGGAAAGAGAAAGAAAGAGAGAGAAAGAAAGAAAATTTTTATCACCCCAAAATAGACTTGTACTCATTAGCAGACATGCACTCTTCCCCATCCTCCAACTGACAGCACTAATATACTTTATGTCTCTATAGACTTTCCTCTTCTTGATATTTTATAGAAATTAGATCTTACTGATGGGCCACAGTGGCTCGTGCCAGTAATCCCAGCACTTGGGGAGGCCAAGCCGGGTGGATTGCTTGAGCCCAGGAATTCAAGACCAGCCTGGGCAACATGGTGAAACTCCATCTCTACAAAAAATACCAAAATTAGCTGAGTGTGATGGTGTGCACCTGTAGAGCAGTGATCGCCCCACTGCACTGCAGCCTGGGTGACAGAGTGAGACCCTGTCTCAAAAAGAAAATTAGGCTTTGACAATATGTGAACCTTTGTGACTGGCTTCTTTCACTTGGCATAACATTGGGGTTTTTCTTGACATAATGTTTTTGAGGTTTATCCATGTGGTAGTACTGGGTATTTTTTGTTTTTTGTTGTTGTTTGGGGATTTTTAAAATTTGTTTTGTTTTTTGTTATTAGAATCTCTGATTCTTTTCCTCTGAGTGCTTTTAAGAATTTTTAAAAAAATTTGTGGGTTTTTTTGCATTTTTACTATGATGTGTCTATGTGTGAAATTTATGGAGTTTCTTGAATCTGTGATTGGTGTCTGATTTCTGTCTCACTAATTCCCCCTTTAGCCGTGTCTAATTTGCTGTTTAGCCCATCTTTTAAATTTAATTTTTGTGTATCTGTGTGTGTGTGATGGAGTTTCACTCTTATTGCCCAGGCTAAAGTGCAAATGGCACGATCTTGGCTCACTGCAACCTCCGCCTCCTGATTCTCTTGCCTCAGCCTCCTGAGTAGCTGGGATTACAGTCGTCTGCCACCTCTCCTGGCTAATTTTTTGTATTTTTGGTAGAGACTGGGTTTCACCATGTTGGCCAGGCTGGTCTTGAACTCCTGACCTCAGGTGATCCACGTGCCTCGGCCCCGCAAAGGGCTGGGATTACAGGCATGAGCCTGGCCAACATTTTGTTTTGTAATCTGCATCTGATAATACTGATATGCAAACTCTGGGCATATTTGTTTCTGTCCATTTTCACTCCTATTGTCTTGTTTTCTCCTAATGACCCTGCTGATTTATTATGGTCATGTACCATCAGCCCTGAGTTACCTGCACATACTTATATTGGGGGCAGCTATATTGTTTCAGGTTTTCTGGTCTCAGCCTTGACCCTTCTGGGGATGAGCTGGCATTCAACTTGAACATCCTTCACCTCAGTGAGTAGACTCTAGTCATTCAAACTTGGGTTCCAATCTCAGTGCTACAGTTCACTATCTCTGTGACCCTGGACAAAGATTCCCCCATCTGGGCCTCAGTTTCTTTCTCTGTACAATGGTGATTATAATGGCTCCTCCCACATAGGCTGTTGTGAGAATCTGTACAAGTTATTAATTATTGATACATAGCAAATTTCCCAAAATTAACAGCTTAAAACAGCAATAAACATGTATGCTGTTACACAGTTTCTGTGGGTTAGGAGCTGAGGAGCAGCTACATAGATGGTTCTGACTCAAGGTCTCTCATGAAGTTGTAGTTAAGATGTCAGCTGGGGCTGCAGTCATCTGAAGGCTTGACTGGGGCTGGAGGATCGACTCAAGAAAGCTCTCTCATGTGCCTGGGTGGTGCTGGTTATTTGCAGAATGCCTACGTTCCTTACCACATATACATTTCCACAGGGGTAATTGAGTGTACTCACAACATGGCAGCTGGCTCTCCCCAGAGCAGATGATCCAGAAAAGCAAAGCAGAAACCGTAACATTTTTTATGACCTAATCTTAAAAGTCATACTTTCTCATTTCACAATATCCTATTAATTACACCGGTCAGCCCAGCTCAGGATAGGACGGAACTGTTCAAAGGCGTGAATATCAGCTGGTGAAGGCCACTGGGGGCCATTTGGCTGTCACATATGAAGTGAGATGATGTAGGTAAAGCACTGAGAGCCATGTCTGCCATGTGCTATGTGTTCATCCCAATCAGTGTCCTGGCTTTGCTCTAGGCAGTTGGAATCTGTACAGGAACAACTTTTATTCAATCATTCCACAAACATTTATTGGGCACCCCTGTGTACCAGGCACTGTTCTAGGAACTGGGGAACAGTTATAAACAAAACATAGTCCCTGGCCTTGTGAAACTCAAAAAAACATAAAAAACACTGCCTGGTGGTGCTCAGCGCTATGAAGAACCATAAAGCCAGGTAAGGGAAGAGAGAACAATGAGGAAATGAGGCCTGGGTGTGTTTCTTTATGGATCTGGTACAACTGTAATGGTGGCTTAGATTCTGACCTCTGCTAAAGCCCTCCCTCCCCTGTGAGTGCATCCAGGCATCACAAGCATGTAAAATTTATACCCATTTTACATCTAGGCTAAAGTCAAACTGGTCCAGAGAAGAGCTGAAATAAGATTTGAGTCCTCAAGGAGTCCGAATTTCTCCAAATACAGAGGTTCTCCAACTTGGAGGCCCAGCAGCATCACCCAGGGAGCTTGTTAAGATGCAGGAGCCCAGATGTTCTGACTCTCTAGGTTGGGGGAGGGTCCAGGGATCTGCATTTTAAACATGCACCCCACGGATGGATGCAGGAGATCAACCAATCACATTTGAGAAATGTTCTGATTGTGGGTAGTTGTCATGCCTGTAAACCCAGTGCTTTGAGAGGCCAAGGCAGGAGGATCATTTAAGACCAGGCATTCAAGACCAGCCTGGGCAACATAGTGAGGCCCCTGTCTCTACAAAACAAATTTTTTAAAAATTAGCCAGGTGTGGTGGCACTTACTTGTGTTCCCAGCTACTCAGGAAGCTGAGGTGGGGGGATAGCTTGAGCCCAGGTGTTCAAGGCTGCAGCGAGCCATGATCACACCACTGTACTCTAGCCTGGGTGGCAGAGTGAGACCCTGTCTTTTTTTTTTGAGATGGAGTTTCATTCTTGTCACCCAAGCTGGAGTGCAATGGTGCGATCTTGGCTCATTGCAACCTCTGCCTCCCGACCCTGTCTTTTTTGAAAAAAGACACCCTGTTCCCTGTTCTGAGGGCTTAGTGGCCAGGCAGGGCTCTAGGTCCAGCCTCAAGTGATGGATAGGGCTTAGCCATGCAGAGAGAAGAGGAACAGCTGGAGATCTAGAGACACCAAGCAATTTACCTGGGGGCATACAACCTGTAGGGACAGTTTTAGGTGCACATCATCTTATTTGATCAAATATATCTCATGTTGTACAGTAGTTCCCCACTCCCACTCCCATGATCTGTGGTTTTGCTTTCTGCAATTTCAGTTACCTGCAGCCAACCACGTGATGAAATCTCATGCCATCCTGCACTATTCCACCTAGGATGTGAATCATCCCTTTTCCACTGTATCCGTATTGTAGACGTTACCCACCATTAATCATCAACATCATCTGCTCCTGACATCCAACCATGGTCATTGTCACGGCTTCATGATCCTGGATCACCCAAAGGAGATGATTCTCCTTCTGACGTATCGTCAGGTCAGTAGTAGCCTAATGCTAGATCACAATGCCCATGTCATTCATTTACCGTCATCTCATCATGTAGGCATTTTATTATCTCCCATCATCACAAGAAGGGTGAGTACAGAGCAATAGGACATTTTGAGGGAGAGACCACATTCACATAACTTTTATTACAACATACTGTTATAACTGTTCTATTTATTGTTAACTCTTTTTTTTTTTTTTTTTTTTTTTGAGGTGGAGTCTCACTCTGTTGCCAAGCTAGAGTGCAGTGGCCTGATCTCGGCTCACTGCAAACTCCACCTCCTGGATTCAGGTGATTCTCCTGCCTCAGCCTCCCAAGTAGCTGGGGTTACAGGCATGCGCCACCACGCCCAGCTAATTTTTGTATTTTTAGTAGAGACGGAGTTTCACCATGTTGGTCAGGATGGTCTCGATCTCTTGACCTCATGAGCCGCCCACCTCGGCCTCCCAAAGTGCTGGGATTATAGGTGTGAGCCACTGTGCCCGGCTGTTGTTAACTTTTAATTTGTAAGAGTTTAATTTACAAATTAAATTTTATCATGGGTATGTGTATATAGTAAAAAACATGGTATATACAGAATTCTATACTATCTGTGGTTTCAGGCATCCACCGGGGGTCTCGGAATGTATCCCCCCTGGATAAGTGGGACCATTGTACATTGAAAAACAAGACCACACATTATTTTCAGCTCCTCTCATCAAGAGAAGGAATCTATTTGCCTACATCCTGAATTTGACATGAAATTTGACACGCTATTTGATATGTTTTGATGCTAGTGCAGCTTGAATACTGGAATTTGTCCTCTCTTGTTGCTTTCTGAAACTCTGAGACCACCATAGGAAGGAGTGGGCTATGCCTATTGCAGGATGAGGCCACGTGGAGCAGAGAAGAGTCTTCCTGGCAAGGTAGACATTTGAGCTGCTTGCTGCCTGCAGCTGCAGGAGTGACCCAGCAGAATTCAGCTCAAATTGTCAACCTACAGGATCATAAACTACTGTTTGGGGTTTGTAATGCAGCAGACTGACATGGCCTTGTTACTGGTGGAGAATCTTTTTCCTCCCTTCACTAGGGGCAAATTTTCCTTAGTCATGGTAATTAACACTATCTACCAGACAAACTCCAAATCTGAAAGACTTAACACAAGAAGCTTTATTCCTTACTCAAGTGAAATCCAAGGTGGATCTGGCAGTTCTCCTTCAGCCTGTAGCTAAGGGAACTCATAGCCACAAGGTGGCTGTGGCAGGGGAAGAGAGGGATGAGGCTCACCAGCTCTCCATTGCTTCAGCCTGCCACTCCTACACACACCCCATTGGTCAGAACTAGTCATGTGACTGTAAGGGAGGCTAGAAAATGTAGGCGAGCTGCTGAAATATTGAGATGCCTGTCTTTGCCACAACGAACTTCCACAAATATACTTAGCTGTGTCATTTGTATGGTTATCTGTTTAACATCTCTCTCCTCTATTAGACTGTGAATCCTTGAGGGCAGGAGTGCATCTGTCTTGCATGGCACCTGGCCTATAGTAGGCATTCAGCAATGTTGTTGACTTGCTAAATGAGTGAATAATCTGGCAGGTCACAATAGGATCTTTTGTGTTCAGCCCCCCATGGCAGACATTCCTCAAGTAATTTTCTAACAGTCCTTCCCTTTCAGTAATATACATGTACTAATTTGATAATGTAAAACTGTTATACAATGATGATTAAATGAAGACAAGTAGAACATGAAAGTCCTCACTAATTAGGGTCAGGGGTGTGGTGACATCCATTATTTGATAAGAGTGAATATTACATTTTATTATTATTTTGAGACAGAGTCTTGCTCTGTCGCTCAGGCTGGAGTGCAGTGGTGCAATCTTGGCTCACTGCAATCTCTGCCTCCTGGGTTCAAGTGATTCTCCTGCCTCAGCTTCCCAAGTAGCTGGGATTATAGGCACACACCAACATGCCTGACTATTTTTTATATTTTTAGTAGAGATGGGGTTTCACCATGTTGGCCAGGGTGGTCTTGAACTCCTGACCTCAAGTGATCTGTTGGCCTCAGCCTCCTAAAGTGCTGGGATTACAGGCATGAGACACTGCTCTGGGCCGATATTGCATTTTTAATGGGCAGTTTTCATGTGGCTGCATCTGTGCATGTTGCGGGAAGTCAGGGACCCCGAATGGAGGGACCAGCTGAAGCTATGGCAGAAGAACATAAATTGTGAAGATTTCATGGACATTTATCACTTTCCCAATCAATACTCTTGTGATTTCCTATGCCTGTCTTTAATCTCTTAATCCTGTCATCTTCGTAAGCTGAGGATGTATGTCTCCTCAGGACCCTGTGATGATTGCATTAACTGCACAAATTGTTTAAACAATATGAAATCTGGGCACCTTGAAAAAAGAACAGGGTAACAGCGATGTTCAGGGAACAAGGGAGATAACCATTAGGTCTGGCTGCCTGAGAGCCGGGCAGAACAGAGCCATATTTCTCTTCTTTCAAAAGTAAATAAGAGAAATATCGCTGAGTTCTTTTTCTTAGCAAGGAACAGCCCTGAGAAAGAGAATGTGTTCCTAGCGGGAGGTCTCTGGGAATGTCTGTCTTTTACGGTTGTAGATAAGGGGTGAAATAAGCCCAGTCTCCCATAGCGCTCCCAGGCTCATTAAGATGAGGAAATTCCCACCTAATAAATTTTGGTCAGACCGGTTGTCTGCTCTCAAACCCTGTCTCCTGATAAGATTTCATCAATGACAATGCGTGCCCGAAACTTCATTAGCAATTTTAATTTTGCCCCGGTCCTGTGATCTTGCCCTGCCTCCATTTGCCTTGTGATATTTTATTCCCTTGTGAAGCATGTAATCTCTGTGACCCATACCCTATTCGTACACTCCCTCCCCTTTTGAAAATCGCTAATAAAAACTTACTGGTTTTGCGGCTTGGGGGGCATCATGGAACCCCCAGATACCCAGCTTTAAAATTTCTCTCTTTTGTACTCTTTCCCTTTGTTTCTCAGACTGGCCAACACTTAGGGAAATAGAAAACAACCTACATGAAATAACGTTATTGGGGGCAGGTTCCCCTGATATCTGGCACGCCAATGTGGTTTTTTCTTTTTCCCAAGTGCATGTGGGAACCCGATTCCCTTTGGTAGGTGCAGAGAAACGTCATCGGTTTGGTCCACTGAGACACTTGTTCGACTCCCTGACGACTGGTGAGTAGTCTCTGGGTCACGCGGAGTCTAAACATCATGCTTATCTCTGCTATATTAAACTCCTGTTAAAACAGGGTGGTGTCCAAGTAACCATGGAAAATATAGTCACTCTATTCAAGGCAGTGGAAAAATACCATCCTTGGTTTCCTGAAAAAGGAACCTTAGATGTAGAACTATGGGATTGTGTTGATGCAACATTCTGGGAACTGGTCTCCACAGGGAATTAAGTTCCCATCACAGGGGTGATTGGGCCTTGGTATGTGCTGTCCTGATGACATATCAATCCCATGACCCCTTACAGTTACCACAATTTTCTGAATCTGATGACCCTCCACCTCCTCCTCAACCTCCCTCTCCCGCGCGGCCTTCATTATCTGATCAGCCTCTCCCTTTAGCTACTCCTCCCCCACCTGATGATGTTGAGAATTCGATGTCTAACTCCAGTGACTCTGGATTGTGGTCACCCCCTGATGATCTTATTTCTTTTCACGAAGAGCCGGTACTTGTAGCTCCCACGCCCCAACTCACACAGCCCAGGACCATATATATGCTAATTCTTCTCTCTTCAAACCTCCAGAGTCACCTAATGGCTCCGGGACCAAACTACAATTTACCTATAATTCTTCAGGCCCTCGCCCGTCCACTTCAGCCCCTCACCCTCCTGTAGTTCCGGTTCCTCAACCAGTCACTTTGCCATCCACTCAGCCTGCTTCTCTGTACCCTTCTTCACACATGGACGCCAGTAATCACCAGTATACTTCTGCTCCTTCTGCTCCCCCGATATCTGCAGGCTTGTCAAAAGTTCCTGCTTCAAGGCAAAACCAGAGGAGTCTTTTTCTATGTTGTGGGGTCTTGAATGAGTCTTCTGCTCTCTCTAAAGCTCATTTGTCTTATCTGTAAAATGACAGGAGCATCTACCTCACTGGATTGTCTTGAGGAGTAAATGAGTCTCTTTGTGCAATGGAGTAAAGTGTTGGCATGGTACCCACCCTTGGCAGCCCTCCCGTTCCCCTTGCTCCATTGGTAGGTATCGGGCCAACACTCAGCTTGGAGGGAGCTGAGACAGGGTCTGTTGGAAGCTGGGAGGGGCAAGATAGAGGTCAGGGGCTGCCCCATGAGACCCTAGACACAGCTAGGCCCTGTTCTGGGAAATGCTGGGTGCACAGAGATGAGACTGACTTGTCCCCGTCTGCATCGGTTAGCTTTTGCTGTAAAACAAAATAGCCTCAAACTTAGTGACTTAAAATCACAATTATTGACCTGGTGTGGTGGCTCATGCCTGTAATCCCAGCACTTTGGGAGGCCGAGGTGGGCGGATCACCTGAGGTCAGGAGTTGGAGACCAGCCTGGTCAACATGGCGAAACCCTCATCTCTACTAAAAACATAAAAATTAGCCGGGTGTAGTGGCGTGTGCCTGTAATCCCAGCTACTCGGGAGGCTGAGGCAGAAGAATCGTTTGAAAATCCGGGAGGCAGAGGTTGCAGACAGCCAAGATCACGCCACTGCACTCCAGGCTGGGTGACAGAGTGAGACTCTGTCTCAAAAAACAAAACAAAACAAAAACAAAACAAACAAAAAAACACAACGATTTTATTTAGCTCAATTAGCTAGTGACCTTGTGGGTGACTGGGCAATTCTAGTGTGGGCCAGCCTGGGTCAGATGATCCAGGGTGGCGGCTCTCAAGTATCTGCAGTTAGCAGGCTGTTGGCTGGGCCTCCACACTTCTGCACATTATTTTCCCTACCATCTCCTCCCCCTTTGAACCTGGTTTTGCTCAGGAATCACTCCCCCTCCATATGACGCACGAGCTCCACCTACAGCTCGAGGAGTGCCATGGTTAGTGTAAGCATGTGCCCCACGAAAGTAAACTGGTGATTGGTCCGAAATGGCAAGTGATGCAGTTCTGACCAATGAGAAGTGTGGGAAAGTCAGTCAGCAGCGCTTCTGGGAAAGCTTCCTCCATCCCAAGAAAGAGATGTGGGAGCAACTTTTTTTTTTTTTTTTGAGACAGAGTCTCGCTTTATTGCCCAGGTTGGAGTGCAGTGGCGCGATCTCGGCTCACTGCAACGTCCATCTCCCGGGTTCAAGTGATTCTCCTGCCTCAGCCTCCCCAGTAGCTGGGACTAAAGGTGCGCACCACCACGCCCAGCTAATTTTTGTGTTTTTAGTAGAGATGGGGAGATGGGATTTCACCATGTTGGTCAGGCTGGTCTCAAATTCCTGACCTCGTGATCCGCCCACCTTGGCCTCCCAAAGTGCTGGGATTACAGGCATAAGCCACCACGCCCAGCCAGGAGTAACTTTTATCGTGGGCTTATTGCACCAGGTGCTGCTTGTTCTAATTGCTTTACACAAAATAAGTCATTCAGTTCTCGTAAGTTAGGTACTATCATTGTCCCCCATTTTACAGATGAAGAATCTGAGGCACAGAGTGGTTAAGAAACTTGCCAAGGGTCAAACGGCTATTGAGTGCTGGAGCCAGGATTTAATTTCGGGCAGCCTAACTCCAGAGTTCTGAGTTCTCAGGTATTACAGTGACCCCTGGCTTCTTCCTCTGGTCATGGACCTCTTTAATGTGACACCTGCTGTAGCCATTGGGCCAGCAGTCTCAAGGGACAAAACAGCCAAGAGACAGAGGGAGCCTGGAGAGCCGGGGTCCCTGCCCACAGCTTTGGGAGTTGAATGGACCAGCACTGAAGCTCACCCTATCTGCTGACTTATTGCTTTCTGTGAAACATATTTCCATCTTGTTGAAGCCATTTTGACTCAGAAAGTACCCTAATAGAGACACTGCTGCTGCCAGAAGAAACAGAGGGAGTGCAGGAAGACCCGCTGGGCTCCAGGTAATGTGTTCTCACAAACCACTCAGCTCAGGTTGAGACAACTCTATAGCCTTTCACCACGGGGGTCAGTTTTGAAGGCAGGGAAAATTGGTAAGAGATGGTTGGAAAGGATGGAAGAAATCGCCTAGAAAAATAAAATTATTTCATAATTCTCCTTTATTAGGCACAGGTAAAAATACACACTCACAGTATCCAAAACCTAGAGTATGAACCTGGGATTGTGGACTCCAAGTGTCCCCAGAACAGTCCCACCTGGGACTGTCCAGGTGGCCACAGGACAGACCCTGCCTAATCCTGTCCCTCAACCTTGGTGCTCAGGTCAGAAGACCCATGGTTGACAGGCCTGAACCCTCATTCCAGAATGTTTTTGAGTTAGACAAGAACTAGCCTCATAGTTTGGATTCTTATCTCTGGCCCAAATCCCAGGCTTAGGCCTGGAAGGAGAATCTCTTAATCAAGAGGACAGAGATGCTGGGAATACGGGTCCCAGGGTGAGCTGGGCTTGGGTCCTGAGTTGCAGGGGAGAGGCCTGGAGCCTTTGGCACAGGGATACCTCCCTTTCTCTGAAAAGGTACAAGATACAAAGGCAGCTGGTTTGTTTGTGAAAGGGATTGTCCTTGGACAGAGGTGCCTGATCACCAGCATCAGTGGAGGTCAACACTGGTACAAAGTGTACCCAGTGTAGACAATGACCTATGGTCATGGGAAAGTGCTGTCAGCTCAAGAATGCCAGTTTGTCATCTCTGGGAGTAGGGAGTATCGTCCCCTTTGCTCACTGCTGTATTCTCAGCACCTAGAACAGGTCTTGGCACTTGATAAGCACCCAAGCAGGAATTGCATATGTGTGAAACAAAGCAGATATATACACAGCACACTCCACACAGGCTTCTGCCTTTCTCCCTTCTGGAAGGCACTGAAGGTTTGGCTCAGTTCAGAGGCAGGAGAAGGCTTGGAGCCACCCCAAACTCAATCCACTGTTGGCAGCCAAGCATGTAGTAGGGTGGCCCTAGCCATACAGAACCACTTCTCTGTCTCCCTCCTCTTCCCTGGCTTCGTCCGGCCCTGGTCCATCAGGGACCACCCGGTCAGCCTCCCAGAGATGGGATCTGGTTGGGGCTGAGGGGATGGGGTCCTCTTGCAACCAGGGGTGCAGGAGGATTCCTGTGGCTGTGAGCCGCTCAGCTGGCTCCCGACGAAGGAGGCAGCGCACCAGACAGCGGGCAGGGGCTGAGAGGCCTGCAGGCAAGGCATAGGCCCCGCGGCGGATCTTGCCAAAGAGCAGGACAGGCTCCGAGTCCTGGAAGGGGTAGTGGCCTGCCAGCATGGTGAAGAGCGCCACGCCCAGGCTCCAGACATCTGCTGCCTTGCCTGAGTATGATGCCCGTGAGCTGAGTATCTCAGGTCCCACGTAGGCTGGGCACGCATGCTTGTCCCACAGGGAATCATCCGGCCCAGTCAGCACACAGGCGTCCTCCAGGTTCTCCAGCACCAGCTTCTTCCTGGGACATGGGGAGACACAGAAGGGTCAGGTCCTACCCAGAACCCCCATGCCACCACCCCATACTGTCACCCTAGTGGTACCCACTTTCCAAGTGCCTGCTGGCCTTTGACAGTCCTGTGATGTCTGATCCTGTTAGACAGATAACCAAGCCCAGGCTCAGAGAGGTTAAGTCATTTAAGGCCACAGAGCAATTAAATGTAAACGAAAAATTCTGAAAGAAATATATTTTTCAACAGTCCCTTGGGGAGGGGGCTGATGGGGCTGAGAGGGTTAAGCCTCTTTTAAACCAGATACAAACTTAGGGTCCGGGCAGGTAATAAAATGAGAGAAACAGGAAGTGTGCCAGACATCTCAGCACAAGCCCTGCCTAAAAAGGGTAGCACTAACAACGCAGTCTAGGGTTTATCGAGTTTCTGCTGTGTTCCTGGCCCTTGGCCTAGCTCATTACCTGGCTTATCTCATTCTATCCACGCTACAACCTGCAAGGAGGACACCATTTTACAGCTCTAGAGCATTGGCCTGGGATGGGAACCCCAGCTGGCACATACCCAGAGCCAGTGCTGTGACCCACTCTTGTAGTTCCCAAGATGGCCCCACGTTCCCATTCTTTTCCCGAAGAGAAGCCAGGAATTGTATTTTAATGAAAAAGTCTCCATTTAAAAAATATTGGCAACCAGTTTCTATAAAAAATACAAACAGGTAAGCAGGGCAAAAAGAAAGTGTGTGTAAGGCTGGGCGCGGTGGCTCATGCCTGTAATCCTAGCACTTTGGGAGGTAGAGGCAGGGGGATAGCTTGAGTTCAGAAGTTCAAGACCAGCCTGGGCAACACGGTGAAAACTTATCTTTACAAAAAATATAAAAATTAGCAGGCATAATGATTCGCACCTGTAGTCCCAGCTACTTGGGAGGCTGAGGCAGGAGAATATCGCTTGAGCCCAAGAGGCGGAGGTTGCAGTGAGCCAAGATCACGCCACTGCACTCTGGCCTCGGCGACAGAGTCAGACCCTATCTCAAAAAGCAAAAAAAAAGTTTGTCCTGCCATTTGCAATTTTTACTTTAAACAACTCCCACGGAGCACTCTAAGATGACTTTAATAGTAATCATTCTATTACCACTGCTATTAGTTTCTTCTTTATGGCCCTACTTCCACTATTTCCTGGGTATCCAGTGGCATTTCACAAATACTGACCAATCCTATGAATCACAGTATTGGGGGACAAGGAGTGTCAGCATTATTAGCCCATTTTACAGATGAAGAAACAAAGACTCAAGCAGGTGAAGTCATTTGCTAAGGGCCAAAAAGCAGGTAAGAAGCAGAACCCAGGATTTAAACACAGGTCTATCTAACTCATGGTCCCTCTTCTGCCAATGACTCTCATGTGATTTTTCTTTTTTTTTTTTTTTTGAGATGGAGTCTCGCTTCGTCTGGCTGGAGTGCAGTGGTGCAATCTTGGCTCACTGCAAGCTCTGCCTCCCAGGTTCATGCCATTCTCCCGCCTCAGCCTCCAGAGTAGCTGGGACCACAGGCGCCTGCCACCACGCCCAGCTAATTTTTTTTTTTTTTGTATTTTTAGTAGAGACGGGGTTTCACCGTGTTAGCCAGGATGGTCTCCATCTCCTGACCTCGTGATCTGCCCGCCTTGGCCTCCCAAAGTGTTGGGATTACAGGCATGAGCCACCACGCCTGGCCCCTTCTTTTTTTTCTTTAGAGACAGAGTCTCACTCTGTCACCCAGGCTGTAGTGCAGTGGTGCAATCCTAGCTCACTGCAGCCTGGAACTTCTGGGCTCAAGCGATCCTCCTGCCTCAGCCTCCCAAGTAACTGGGATCACAGGTGTGCATCACCACACCTGGCGAATTTTTCTAAATTTTTTTGTACAGATGGGGTCTTGCTATGTTGCCTAGGCTGGCCTCGAACTCCTGGGTTCAAGCAATCCTCCTACTTTGGCCTCGCGAAGCACTGGAATTACAGGTGTGAGCCATCAAGTAACTTCTTGAAAAGAGCAGGAAGCACGCTCTCTCCTCCAGTAGGTCTGGGGTAGTTGTATCTCACCTAAGCTTAAAATGTGTTTGAAGTTATGTACTAGCTTAAAAATAATTATAAATTTTACTTCTTTAAAAAAGGCATGCTTATTTTAATATAAAATGTAGAAGGAAACATTAACAGCAAATCAGCCTTAGGGGCCAGGCGCAGTGGCCCATGGCTATAATCCCAGCACTTTGGGAGGCCGAGGCAGGTGGATCACTTGAGGAGTTGGAGACCAGCCTGGCCAACATGGCAAAACCCCATTTCTACTAAAAATACAAAAATTAGCCAAGCGTGGTAGTGTGCGCCTGTAATCCCAGCTACTCAAGAGGCTGAGGCACGAGAATCACTTGAACCCAGGAGGTGGAGGTTGCAGTGAGCCGAGATCATGCCACTGCACTCCAGCCTGGGCAACAGAGCGAGACTCTGTCTCAGAAAAAAGAAAATAAAAGAAAAAGAAAATCAGACTTAGGCAAACACACAATAATAACTGCTATAGGCATTATAGATAGATGGCTGCTAAAATTAGTGGGTGAAAGTTGAGGAAAAACAGGATATTTATATGCTTAGCGTACCTCCCCACAAGGTATCTGCCAATTACAAAGGGTAAATTAGGAACTTTACAGTAGAGAAAGCTGGCAGGTCCTACTCTAACCAAGTGATCAAGGTTACAACACAGTGATGACTATCAACTCAAGCATCTCCTGATACAATGTGGAGAGGGGCCTATCGATTCTCTGTTGTTCTTGCCAAAAATATATAACTGCAGTCTAACTATGAGAAAACATCAATCAAATCCAAATTGAGGGACATACAAAGTAACTGATCAGTACTCTTCAAAAATCTCAAAGTTATGGCTGGGAGCATTGGCTCACGCCTATAATCCCAGCATTTTGGGAGGCCGAGGCAGGCAGAGTGCTTGAGCTCAGGAGTCCAAGACCAGCCCAGGCAACATAGCAAGACCCCATCTCAATTAGCCAGGTGGGGTGGCACACACCTGTAGAACTAGCTACTCAGGAGGCTGAGGTGGGAGTATCACTTGAGCCCAGGAGATCGAGGCTGCAGTGAGCTGTGATCACACCACTGCACTCCAGCCTGGGTAACAGAGTGAGACCCTGTTTCAAAAAAAAAAGTGTCAAGGTCACGGGTCGTCAAAGATAGGCAAAGACTGAGGAACTGTCTCAGATTGGAAGAGACCAAGGAAACGACTGATGACTAAATTAGGATCCTCACTGGATCCTGCACAGCAACGGGTGTTAGTGGGAAACTCAGGAAGTTGGAATAAATCTGTGGCTTAGTTAATAGTACTCTACCAAGGTTGATTTCTTAGTTTGGGTAATTGTACCATAGCTATGTCAGGTGTTAACATTGGAGGACACTGGTTAAAGGATATATAGAAACTCTTTGAACTATTTTTGTAGGTTTTCTAAAAGTCTAAAATTATTTCAAGATAAAAAGTTTTTAAAAATGCAATGGGGTCACACTCCTTTCTCCACAGAAAACTCCTGCGTAACTGGCAGCTTAGTGCTCTCCCTGACACATCTTGACTGCCCCCAGGAGTCTGGAGAGGAAACAGGAGGTGAGTCTCTCTGCCCTTCTCCCCAGAATTATCTTTTAAAATTTTTTCTTAGCATCTAGGTCAGGTACAGTAGCTCACACCTGTAATCCCAGCACTTTGGGAGGCTGAGGCAGGCCAAGGTCAAGAGTTCACCCAAGGTCAAGAGTTCGAGACCAGCTTGGCCAACATGGCAAAACCCCGTTTCTACTAAACAGAGAAAAAAATTAGCTGGGCATGGTGGCACATGCCTGTAGTCCCAGCTATTCGGGAGGCTGAGGCAGGAGTATCACTTGAACCTGGGCAGCAGAGGTTGCAGTGAGCCAAGATCGCACCATTGCATTCCAGCCTGGGCGACAGAGTGAGATTCTGTCTCAATTAAAAAAAAAAAAAAAAAAAGAAAATTCTTAGCATCCCAACCTAGAGAAGGAAGATTATCTTTTAACCAAAAAGTGCTAATTCTCAGTTTCACAGAAAAAGTGCCCGTGTGGGGAACCTCAGACCCTGTTTTGGCTGTGGTCTTGGAATCCTGAAAACACCCTAACAATCCAGCCCTTTTCCCTACCAATGGAGAAACTGAGGCTCGGAGACACTGGGTCACCCAAAGTCAGCTGGTAAGCCCAGCCAGGCCCCCTGCCTCTCAAGCTCAGATTGAATTAAGACCCAGGCTCTGGAGTCAGATCTGGGTTCAAATCCCAGCTCTACTATTTATTTTGCTGTGGGATCTTGGGCAAGTCACTTGAGTTCTCTGGGCCTCAGTTTCCTTAATCATATGGGAATAATAATAGCACCTGCCTCATGTTTGTAAGGATGGAAGACCTCACTAGATAAAGTGGCGATGCTTTCATCACTGTCAGCTGCTATGACTTTCACGTCTCAGTGCTCCATCCCAGCCTTCCAAAGGGGCTCCCAAGAGGACTGAGTCAACTCTTTTTTTTTGTTTTTGTTTTTGTTTTTTTGAGATGGCATCTCACTCTGTTGCCCAGGATGGAGTGCAGTGGCATGATCTTGGCTCACTGCAACATCTGTCTCCCAGGTTCAAGCAATGCTCCTGCCTCAGCCCTCCAAGTAGCTAGGATTACAGGTGTGCACCACCACACTTGGCTAAGTTTTGTATTTTTAGTAGAGACGGACTTTCACCATGTTTGCCAGGCTGGTCTTGAGCTCCTGACTTCAAGTGATCCACCCACCTCGGCCTCCCAAAGTGCTGGGATTAAAGACATGAGCCACTGCACCTGGCCTGAGTCAACTCTTCTCAGGGAACTAGACAGGGGCTGCTAGTTACTCCAGCCTCTCCACTTCTTGCCTAAGTTACTTTGCCTTCCTGGGCCTCAGTTTCTCTCCATCATGGCCCACCCCCTGGGTGTGTCTGTGGCTGGGTCTCTGCAACCACACTCACCTCTCACGGTCAGTGAAGACAAAGCGACACAGCTTGAGATCACGCAGGACCAGACCGTGCTGGTGACAGTGTGCCAGGGCGGTGGCCATCTGGCGGAAGAGCGCAGCAGCCTCAGGCTCAGGGATGCGGCGGCAGCTTCGCACCAGGCTGTGCATGTCCCCGTGGGTCCGAGTGAAAAAGGCATAGAGGAGCTGGGTACCAGCCAGGACCTCAGTGGGCTGAGCCACATGCTTGTGCGGGGGCAGCCGTGCGTAGGGCTCCAGCACGGCCAGGGCCTCGTGGATGGGGTACACCTGTGGGCAGAGACTGGTGTGAGCACAGCTGGGGACTCCCGGGAGCTGAGGCTGGCATTGCAAACAGTCACAGCTGACCTAGCTGTGCTACCGTGTGCTATGCATTGCACTAAGCGCTTCACTTCCCAAGTCCTTCAGCCCTGACCCCACCCTGTAAGTAGGATGACTCACTCCATTTTACAGTTAAGGAAGCTGAGAGGCCACACAGCCAGCAAGCAGCGCAACTGGGATTTGAACCTATGCACTCCATTGTCTGTGCTTTTTTGTTTTTTGAGACGGAGTCTGGCTCTGTCACCCAGGCTGGAGCGCAGTGGCGCAATCTCAGCTCACTGCAAACTCCGCCTCCAGGATTCAAGTGATTCTCCTGCTTCAGCCTCCCGTGTAGCTGGGATTATAGGCGTGTGCCACCGCACCCAGCTAATTTTCGTATTTTTAGTAGAGATGGGGTTTCACCATGTTGGCTAAGCTGGTCTCAAACTCCTGACCTCAGGTGATCCTCCCGCCTCAGCCTTCCAAAAGGCTGGGATTACAGGTGTGAGTCACCTCACCCGGCCTTTTGTCTGTGCTCTTAACTGCTATGCTATATGGCCTCAAACATCAGATAAATGAAAAGTAACAGGTCACCCAAACAGAAAAATAACCCTCAAAGCAGGAGGAATCCAGAAGGGCAGATGATGCAGAAGGCACCTGATGCTCATCACCATCACAGCTCCTGTCTTCTAGGCTTGACTGTCCACCCACTCTTTCACTCACTCAGTATGCTGGCCCTGGGCCTGTGTGGGCCAGCCACATGTCCAGCTGGACTGACAGCCATGGGCTCTGCTCTCCGGTGCCCACTGGGAGGCCATGCAAACATGCCCAGAAACTAAATATTGACAAATGCTGATAAGCATTGCAAAGGAACCAAGAAAGATGCTGGAATAGAGGTGGCTTTTTTTGTTTGTTTTTTTTGTTTTTTGAGACGGAGTTTCGCTCTTGTTGCCCAGGCTGGAGTGCAGTGGTATGATCTCAGCTCACTGCAACCTCCGCCTCCCGGGTTCAAGAGATTCTCCTGCCTCAGCCTCCCGAGTAGCTGGGATTACAGGCACCCACCACCATGCCTGGCTAATTTTTTGTATTTTTAATAGAGACAGGGTTTTACCATGTTGGCCAGATAGTCTCGAACTCCTGACTTCAGATGATCTGCCTGCCTCGGCCTGAGCTGGCGTGAGCCATTGTGCCTGGCCTGGAATAGATTATTTTGGAAGGGGGCACCCGTTTTAGAAAATATAGCTCAGAGGCCGGGCACAGTGGCTCACGCCTGTAATCCCAGCACTTTGGGAGGCCGAGGCGGGCGGATCATGAGGTCAGGAGATCGAGACCATCCTGGCTAACATGGTGAAACCCCATCTCTACTAAAAATACAAAAAATTAGCCAGGCGTGGTGGCGGGCACCTGTAGTCCCAGCTACTTGGGAGGCTGAGGCAGGAGAATGGTGTGAACCCGGGAGATGGAGCTTGCAGTGAGCCAAGATTGCGCCATTGCACTCCAGCCTGGGTGACACAGCGAGACTCCATCTCAAAAAAAAAAAAGAAAGAAAGAAAGTATGGTTCAGGAGGGACTGTGGGAAAGTGATCTGAATGATTCAGAGATGCTCATGGAATAAGCTTTCTGAGTAGGGGCACAGACAGTGCAAAGGCCCTGAGGCCGGAAACAGCTTGGCCTGCTCTAGAAACCCAACAAAAAATCAGTGTAGCCAGAAAGGGATGGGGAGGGAAAAAGGACATGTGATGAGGGTGGCGAGCTTGATGGGAAATGTGCTAGGCGTCTGTGGGCATTACAGCAAAACTTCACCCTAGCCCTGAAAGGTATGTCCCATTTTACCAATGATAAGACTGGTTTCAGAAAAGGAAGGTGACTTACTAGAAGCCAGGTAGCTAATTGGTGGCAGAACAAGTATACTCACTTTGGTTTGTCTGACTTTAAATCCTTTGCATGTTATGTTGACTATGCCACAAAGAAAAATAAATAAGACACATACATATTTAATCTATGATAAAAAAAAAGTTAAAGTACCTGACTTTAAAAACCAGTTGGGGCTGGGCGTGGTGGCTCACGCCTGTAATCGCAGCTATTTGGAAGGCTGAGGCAGGAGAATCACTTGAACCTGGGAGGTGGAGGTTGCAGTGAGCCAAGATCATGCCATTGCACTCCAGCGACAGAGTGAGACTCCATCTCAAAAACACATCAACAAAAACAAGTTGGGGTGACATGGGGGAAATAACCCCAAAACAGAGATGATGATTATTTTTAGTTGCGGCGAGCCCATTCCCGCTCCCGTGCACTCGCACTTACTGCCTGGATGCTCTTCCACTAGACCCGCAAGGCTGACTCCTTCCATTTGTTCAAGTCACTGCTCACATGTCACCCCTCAGAGAGGTCTTCCTGGACCTCCCTTGCTAAAATCACCTACCCTCCTGCCCTCCTTGTGCTCTGATCTCTCGGTTCCCAGCTTTATTTTTCTCCATAGTGCTTGTGATTACCTGACACATTTTATTTATTTATTTATCTTTTGAGACGGAGTCATGCTCTGTCGCCCAGACTGGAGTGCGGTGGTGACCTAGGCTCACTGCGACCTCCGCCTCCCAGGTTCAAGTGATTCTCCTGCCTCAGCCTTACAAGTAGCTGTGATTACAGGCACTTGCCACCATGCCTGGCTAATTTTTGCATTTTTAGTAGCGATGGGGTTTCACCATATTGGCCAGGCTGGTCTTGACCTCTGGACCTCGTGATCCACCTGCCTCAGCCTCCCAAAGTGCTGGGATTACAGGCGTGAACCACCGCACCCAGTCACCTGACACATATTTAACTTACTCACTTGTTTATTGTCTGTATCTCCCACTAGAATGTCAGCTTGATGAGAACAGAACTTTGTTTTTTAACCACAGCATGGTACATGGCAAATACAGGTGCTCAATGAAATTGTGTTGAATTAATGAATAAGGTGATGATTTACAAAGACAGGATTTTGATCTTTCTACACACTGACCAGAAAAGCTGAGGAAGTGTGGAAATGACTGTTCAGCACCCGTGGTGCACACTGGCATAGGGGTGAGTATGTTCCAGTGGATTTTCCCAAATGTTTCTGGAGAATCGGGGCCCTGTGAACGCAGGACGCTTCTGTCCTGAGCCTGCTTGGGTTATTCCTCTCATCATGGACTCACTCCCCAAGGAGAATGGAAAAGAACCTGTGGTGCTGCAGGAGGGGGACCCAGAGTTCTGGGCTCCTTAGGGCACCTGGTAAGAGCACTGGAGATCTGTGCACAAGAGCCCAGATGAAGCTAGGAGCTGGACCCTGTCTAGAGGATCTACCCCGCTGCTCACTGCATCTCCATCAACAGAGCAAAGCTCTGCTGCTGCTCCCAGGAGGAGCAGGCTTAAGTCCTTCCACCTCTCTGTGCATTCCCAAGGGACCCAGGCCCCCGCTACTCTCCCTTGGGTGTCCAGGTCCCCCTTATCTTCCTTATGCTTGCCTGTCAGGGCAGCCTGCCCTGATTGTGTCTGAAACGCTTATCCTAGCACAGGCACAGGACTCTCTGGGCTCAGCCTCCTGGGCCCAATCCCAGCTCTGATACCACCTGGCTCTGTCATGTGGCAAGTAACCATGGCTTTCTGGGTCTCAATGTCCTCTATCTGTAAAATGGGCACAATGATAGTAACCACCTCATTCGTTGTGTGAAGATTAAGAGATTGTGCACACTAAACAATCAACATAGAACCTGGTACACAGTGAATACCTATTGTTACACTTTTTATTCTCATCTCTGTCCTCTTGGACTGTCACTTGCCAGTGTCCTGCATGGGCTGACCCTCAGGGGCCTTGATCCTGTCCATTTCCTGGTTTCGGCCAGGAATCTTCAGACTTTTCTACCCCTTACCTTACCCCAGGAGCCAGGCCCAGTGCTATGCGACTTCACGCATGGCCCTTCCCCTGCCTTCATCTCAGTCTTCCTATCGTAAAATGGCCACGGGTTAGGCTCGATCACCTCCGGGGTCCCAGGAGTTTTGATGTCTACCATGCCCTACCCTTCTCTTGTGCAAACATCTTCAGTAGCTCTGCACAGCCCAGTGGAGGCCCCTTGTTAACACCTTCATGACCAGCTGCTGCCAACCCTCATCTCCTGCCCCTTTCTGCACACCCTCTCCACTCTGGCCACAGATAAGTCCTCTTCATTCTCTAAAGTACTATCCCCTCACTTTTCTAGGCCTTTGAACAGCTGTTCCCCCTGCCTGCAACTCCCATCTCCCACTTCTATCTGGTATCAGTCCAGCAGGGGCTCACTGGATGCTTCCCCACTAAACACAAGAATGAATGAACCTAAGGACCCCTCTGCACCCTGGCAATCCTTTGGAGGCCTCCTTTCCAGGCCTCCTGTGATGCTGGGGGACAGTGGCCCATGGGCACATACCTTGCAGGTATATTCAGTGCCGGTAGGGCAGTGCAGGGCCCGGTAGGCCCGCCCGCCCTCCTCGGGCTCCAGGAGGACATAGGGCCCAAGACGGGAGGCAGTGGCCACAGCAGTTGCACGATCTGGAGCAGCAGGTGGGCTCAGGGGCAACAGGCAAGGGGGCAGCCTGGGCTGGGGCCCACGTCGAGCTCGTTTCTGGACGGGATGCTCGGTGTCTAAGTTGTCATCCAACTCCAACTGCTTCTTCCTGGACAGGGAATCTGCAGGAGTAGCCAGAGGGGTGGCTTGCATCTAGCAAAAAGGGGAGAAAAGCAGTAAAGTGAGACTGCTTGGTGACCCTCCTTTCCCCTGCTGTATCCTCCCACATACATGGCCCAACATTTGTAGGGGGTGATCTGGCAGTGTGTGTTAAAATGACAAAGTCACATACCCTTAACTGGGTGACCCACCTCTGGGAATTTATCCTCCAGTTAAACTTCTTACCAAAAAATTAAATATAGTAAAGGCTGTTCATCAGAGCCTTGTGTCCAATAGCAAAAGCAGGAAATATCCCAAATGTCAGGCAGTAGAAAGCTAGTTAAAACTTCATGGTACAGCCATGTAGCAGAATACCTACACGGCCCTGAAAAAGGACAAGGAAGCTCTCTATATATTGATGTTCACTGATCTCCAAGATGTATTAAGAAAGACAAACACAGAATTATGTATTATAGAATACTTTTATGGTGGGTTTTTTTTTTCCCCCCCAAGAGATGTTGTTGGCCAGGCTGGTCTCAAACTCATGGCCTCAAGTGAACCTCCCACCTCAGCTTCCTAAGTAGCCGGGACTCTAGGAGTGAACCACCACACCTGGCTATGCATTTATGTTAAAAAAAGAATATATATAAATATGTTATATTATGTATATATGTATATATATTTTTGAATATATATAATCTCTGTCTCTGGAAGGATGCACAAGATTAGGAGGAGACTCTTACTATCGCAGTTCACTTGCAGCCTTGACCTCAGCGTTCGGGTGATCCTCCCACCTCAGCCTCCCAAGTAGCTGGGAATACAGGTATGCACTATAATGCCTGGCTAATTTTTTTATTCTTTGTAGAGACGGGGTCTCCCTATGCTGCCCAGATTGGTCTCACCTGAGCTCAAGCAATCCTCCTGCCTCAGTCTCCCAAAGTGTTAGGATTACAGATGTGAGTCACCATGTTTGGCCGACTTTTATAGTTTTGAATTTGAGCCACGTAAATGTATTTCCTGGCTAGGCGCAGTGGCTCACGCCTGTAACCCCAACACTTTGGGAGGCCGAGGTGGGCGGATCTTGAGGCTGGGAGTTCAAGACCAGCCTGGCCAACATGGTGAAACCCTGTCTCTACTAAAAAATACAAAAATTAGGCCGAGTGCAGTGGTTTATGCCTGTAATCCCAGGTAGCAGCACGTGACCAAGGCAACGCCAAAGTACAGCCCACCGCAGCACTTTGGGAGGCCGAGGCAGTGGTCAGGAGTTCGAGACCAACCTGCAAACATGGTGAAACCCCATCTCTACTAAAAATGCAAAAATTAGCCAGGCGTGGTGGTGTGGGCCTGTAATCCCAGCTACTTGGGAGGCTGAGACAGGAGAATCACTTGAACCTGGGAGGTGGAGGTTGCAGTGAGCTGAGATCGCACCATTGCCTGGTGCACTCCAGCCTGGCCGACAGAGCAAGACTCCGTCACGGGGGAAAAAAAATTAGCCGGGTGTGCTGACGCGCACCTGTAATCCCAGCTACTGGGAAGGCTGAGGCAGGAGAATCGCTTGAACCCAGGAGGCAGAGGTTGCAGTGAGCCGAAATTGTGCCACTACACTCCAGCCTGGGTGATAGAGTAAGACTCTGTCTCAAAAAAAAAAAGTATTTCCTAATCAGAAATTTACATTTAAGAAAATAAATACCTGCTTGAAAACCCTGCTTGTTTGTAAAAATTAAAGTAAAGAAGATCAACTAATCTCATAATCCATGGCTCTAGTACATTCACAGATGAGAGAGATGATCTTGTTCACTCACTTAACACTGGGTGCTAGGGAAGAGAAGTGGGTTAGACAGCATTCTTGCCCTCAGGATCTTCCAGTCAATTTGGAGGGCAGATGAGTAATCATAAAATCATGTCCAAGACTAGGTGCAGTGGCCCACACCTGTAATCCTAGCACTTTGGAAGGCCATGGTGGGAAGACTGCTTGAACCCAAAAATTCAACACCAGCTTGGGCAACATAGTGAGACCCTGTCTCTATCAAAAAAAATTTTTTTAATTAGCTGGGTGTGGTGGTGGATGCCTGTAGTCCCAGCTACTTGGGAGGCTGAGGTGGTAAGATTGCTTGAGCCTGGGAGGTTGAGGCTGCAGTGAACCATGTTTGTGCCACTGCACTCCAGCCTGGGTGACAGAGTGAGACTCTGTCTCAAAAAAAAAAAAAAAAAAAAAAAAAAATCACGTACAGTGTGATCAGCCCTATTATACAGAGAAGCACAGGCCTCTAGGAACCCAGAGAGGCCTCTCTCCTGGGCTGGTGGGTCAAAAGAGGACTTCCTAGAAGAGGTGATATCTACACTGAGACCTGAAAGTGAGGCAGAGTTAGCCAGGTGACATGGAGAGTCATATTGCGGTTCAGTGTTTCTCCAACTTGAGCAAGCATTGAGATCACCTGGAGGCCTGTTTCCACATACATTGCTGGGCCCTACTCCCAAAGTAGCTCATTCAGAAGGTCTGAATCTGCATTTCCATCCAGTTCCCAGGTGAAGTTGATGCCACAGTCCAGTAACCCCTGTTCTGGGGTGATGGAAGAGGCAAAAGAACGTGCTGCATGTTCCCCAACAACATGTTGGAGAATGAGTGTGACTGCAAAACAAAAAGTGAAAAGTTAAAAAAGAAAAAAATAGGCAGGGTGCGGTGGCTCACGCCTGTAATCCCAGGACTTTGGGAGGCCGAGGCAGGCGGATCACAAGGTCAAGAGATAGAGACCATCTTGGCCAACATGGTGAAACCCCATCTCTACTAAAAATACAAAAATTAGCTGGGCATGGTGGCGCGTGCCTATAATCCCAGCTACTCAGGAGGCTGAGGCAGGAGAATCACTTGAGCCCGGGAGGCAGAAGTTGTAGTGAGCAGAGATCTCGCCACAGCACTCCAGCCTGGTGACAGAGCAAGACTGTTCCAAAAAAAGAAAAAAAAAAGAAAAGAAAGACACGTCAATTTCATTTTAGCTATTAAGTGGCTGCTTCTATATTACAGCTGAGCCTAATCCTAATTAACACACAATAGGATTTGGAATTATCCAAAGGCAGTGGGGAGCCACTGAAGGATTTTCAGCAGGGGAACATCATGCCTTTAGGGTGGATTTGAAAGTACTAGACAGGCAGTGAGACTAGCTAGGAGTTCTGCACAAGCAGGAGTCCAGGCAGGAAAAGGTGACCTGGACTAGGGGGGTTACTAGATGGAGACACGAAGTTAAAGGCTCATAGGAAGAGGATCAAGAGGACTCAGTGGCAGACTGGATGGACTGGACTGATTGGATATGGGGGTTGACGGAGAGGGTGGAATTGAGGTAAGGTCCAGCTTTTGGCTCCTGCAATGAGAAGAGATGATGGCTACATGTCCTGAGCTGGGGGAGAAGCCCTTATGTTGGGGACTATGGAAGAAAAATTTTAAGTTTAATTTCAGACCTGTTATGTCCTGGCAGTATTATGAAAGGTGGGTTTATTCTGTGGAATAGTGGCAGTGCACCCACTAACAATGAAGACAGTGCTAGTGGGGGAATAAAAGGTGCAACCTTCGAGGAGTGCATTTTGACAATATCAAAATGAAAAACAGGCTGGGTGCAGTGCTTCATGCCTGTAATCCCAGCACTTTGGGAGGCTGAGGCAGGAAGATCACTTGAGCCCAGGAGTTCAAGACTAGCCTAGGCAACATAGCGAGACTCTGTCCCTAAGAAAAAAAAAAATTATCTGGTCATAATGGCACACACCTGTAGTCCCAGCCATGCAGGAAGTTGAAGTAGGGGAATCACTTGACCCCAGAAGGCAAAGGCTTCAGTGATGCCATGGTCAGGCACTCTAGCCTGGGTGACAAAGTGAGAATGTCTCAAAAAAACAAACAAACCAAAAAATGAAAAGTGTGTGAGTTTTGATTCAGCAATTAATCCCATTGCTAGAATTTATCCTGTAGAGGTGTGTGTGTGTAAGCATGCAAATATAAAGTTATCCTGCAGCCCTTGTGACAAAAATAATTTGCTGTCTATCATTACAGGGCTGGTTACATAAATTATACTTCATCCACACAATGGAAAAATTTGCAGCCATTTAAAAGGTTGAGGATGCTGTTTATAGCCTAATTGAAAGGATCTCCAGAGTGAACTGTTAAGTGAAAAGAAAGCCACCATCCACGCAGCTGTGTGACTGTGTGTGGGGTGGCTGAAGGAGAGGGCAGTAGGGCATGTCAGGGCAGGAAGGTTCTCTCTAGAACCCATCTGCCCACCCACTTAAACTCCATTCAAAGGATGTGCATGCCCAGGTCTGAGCACTGGTGCGAGAGGGACCTCAGCCTGGTTAAAGACCTTCCCAACAGTTCAAGGCAGGATGAACAGGGAAACATGAGTCAGTTACCAGACAGAGGCCCACCTCTCCAAGTAGGCGGCTCCCAAATGGAAGAGCTGCCTTGGAAGGGAAGGCCTCCCCACATGAGTGAAAGGTCATGACTTTGGCTTGGTAAGAATGCAGTAAGGAGTGGCTTAGTCAGATATTCCTGGGTTCTAATCCTGTCTCAGACCC
This sequence comes from Piliocolobus tephrosceles, assembly GCF_002776525.5. Taxonomy (NCBI): domain Eukaryota; kingdom Metazoa; phylum Chordata; class Mammalia; order Primates; family Cercopithecidae; genus Piliocolobus; species Piliocolobus tephrosceles. Next base: position 3,752,624 of record NC_045453.1, read on the forward strand.
TTTCTAGCTGGGGGGTACCCCTGGTCAAGTTCCTCAAGCTTTCTGAGCCTCAGTTCCTGTAAAGTGGGAACAGCATGCAAAGTTTACAGGTTTTTAGTGATGATGAAATGAAAAAACAAATGAAGCATGTAGAGCTTATGGACCTGTTGCAGGGTAGGTGTCAGGAAATGGTCACTATTAGCACTCATCCTGTTGTTCTTCACAGCAAGATGCTTAAGTACCATCCTTGGGAGTCTTAGAAAGCTCCCCAGGTTCGAGGCTGGGATGACACTCCTTAGGTCTCAAGGCTGTTCTGAGTCCTGCAGGATGCTACCTGGCCCTGTGCAGCAGGAGACTGCCTGGAGTCCCTCTGGCCTGTGCCACATCAGTACTCCAGGCTGCCTTGGCCCCAGTCATCCCTCAGAGCCTGTTGGGGCCTGGGATGAGCTCCACCCAGATGGGGACAGATGGGGTAACTGAGTCTATAAATCTTGGGCAAGGCATTTTGCAGACCACACTGCAGAATAGAATCTGTGCTGTGGAATGAAAGCAGCCCTTAATATCTACCTCTTGCTGTTCCCTGCCATACTCGGGACCCAGGGAAATGAGGGCGGGTTACATCAAGCGCGCGCGCGCGCACACACACACATACATACACACACCCAGGGTTGACAGGTGTACACACAACCCTGAGACACTGTGTCTAAGCCAGCCAGTGACAACACATCCAGGGCAGACAGACATTAAGTGACACACCCACACCCTTGCCCTCCACGGGTAAGCGTTAGCGCGCGCACACACACACACACACACACGCAGCCCTCCCAGCTATCACACCCATGGTCTACACAAGCAAAGCAGGCCCCACCCCGCCCCGCCCCCCGCAGCCAGGCCCCTTCAGTGGGAGCGAAAGCGAAAGGCGGCGGTGTCCCAGTCAGAAGTTTCAGCGGAAATTGAAGGGCAGCCCTGGGACAGGAGGGGGTGAGGCAGAGGGAAAGAGGGGGCTGTCGTCCCCCGCCCTCCCTGGTCTGCAGGCACAGCACACACCGCAAACACACGCGCACCTTCCACCTGCAAACCCGGAGCCACGCAGCTGGGAGAACCAGCGGCGCTGCCCGGCCGGGGATCCAACGCTGCGCCTTCGCTCCCACTCGCTCGGCTCCCGCACCACTCGCTCGGTTCGCGGCCCGCTCCCAGAGCACCCCAGCCCTGTCCCGGCCGTGTCCTCTGCACCACCAACCCCTGCCACCAAGTGCCCAGCCCTCCAGACAGTTCTCACCATCCCCGGAGACACAGGTCCTCGGGAACCCCCTCACCCATAACTCTCCCCTACGGGTTCACGAGGACCCCCGCAGATCCCCCGCAGATCCTCCGACACCCCCACAAAGAGTCTTCCAGTGCCTCCCACAAGCCCCTCACCTCACCACACGACTCCCCTGTCCCACACTCAGGCAAAACAGACCCTCGCACACCCTCCTCTAGGGGTGACAGCCGGACACCTCTGTCCCTGGCTTTCCCAGCCCAACTCCGGCGAGCCCACGCCCTGCGGGGCCGCGTCACCTGAAGCCCGGGGGGAGCACTAGGCCCAGGGTGTCCCCCGACGGCAGGGTCTGTTAAAAGGTGTGTGTGTGTGTGCGCGCGCGCGCGCGTGTAACACGCAGACGCCCAGCGCCTCCCGGCGCCCCTTCCCCGGCCGCCCGCTCCAACCCCCCAGGCTCCGGGCGAGTCCACAGTCCGCACCCCGCCAAGTACCTTGTCCTGCCGTCCCGCGTGGGTCCTGGCGCCGCCGGTGCTCAGAGCCTCCAGGACACCAGCAGGTGGGCCGGCCCGCTCCGCTGCTGCCGAGCTCGGGATCCCGGTCCAGCTCCAGCCCGGCCCGGTCCTAGCAGCGGACGTGTGCGGACCTGCCCCCACTTCCGCCGCGAGTCTCGTGCGCGCCCGTCTCCTGGCCTGGGTGATGTAAACCTGAGCTAATCAGCCGCCGTCTGATGCCCTCAGGCCCAGGATTGCACCATCACGCGCGCCCCGCCTCTCCGGGTCGCCGCCAGGGCGCGCTCCGCCAGGGCCTCTCTCCTTCTCCGCATCCGCTGCACCCGGGGACCCCGCCCTCGCTGGCCCACTAGGGGTGTCTGGTCTCAGTGCAGACACTAGCCACGGACTCTCCCTATCACCTTGGAAAAACACATTTGCTTTTCTGAGCCTTACTTTTCCCACCTATGAAATGGGAAGAACATTCCTCCTTCTCGGGATGGTGCTCAAAAGAGCAAACAGTGACTGTTGTCCGGGTGCTTCCCCTTTTGTGAAGCACATTCCCAGCACCGCCTTATAAAACCTTTAGGAGAAGTGGACATCTGGCGATCTCCATTCTCCCCCTTCTACTGAGAGCCAGCCTGAGGCCCAGCTATAGGCAAGTGGTCCAGAAGCTTCAGGAAGGCCTATGGACCTAAGAGCTGACTCTGGGCTCAAAAGAACCACTGTGGCACCCTGGGGAGGCCTAAGGTCTGGTGAGCTTCCCCGCGTTCCTTTGCTAGAGGCAGCGCGGTGTAGTGGCGAAGAGCCCCTAGAGCCAGCTGGCCTAAGAATGCACTCCACCTCCCCTCCAACCCACAGTGCTACCCCAGAAAAGCTACCTAAAACCCTGCCTCAATTTCCTTTTCCCTAAAATGGGCTCATTATTGCACTCACTTCATAAAGTTATTGTGAGGATTAAATAATGTAATATGTGTAAGATGCTTAGAACAGTGTGCGGCACATCGCAGATGCTCAATGGAGTGTAGACAATGGAGACAGAGAGGAAAAGAGGCCTTTAATATCCTTGCACCCTAGGCCTGGGAGGGCTTGGTGCTACTTCCTTTGGGGTGAAACACCCCTCTGTGTCCCAGGGGTCCAGCACCTTTCTTAGAAATCCCTTTTGATCTGAATTCACCAGTGTCAAAAAATAACTCCTCAGCTGGGCGAGCTGGCTCATGTCTGTAATCCTAGCACTTTGAGAGGCCAAGACGGGAGGATTGCTTGAGGCCAGGAGTTTAAGAACAGCCTGGGCGACATAGTAAGTCCCTGTCTTTACAAAGAGAAAAAAACAGTGGGCATGGTGGTGCGAGCTTGCGGTCCCAGCTACTTGGTAAGCTGAGGTAGCAGGATCACTTGAGCCCAGGAGTTCAGGTTACAGTGAAACATGATTGTGCCACTGCACTCCAGCTTGGGTGACACAGTGAGATCCTATGTCATAAATAAATAAATAAATAAATAACTCCTCTAGATGCCGGACGTGGTGGCTCACACCTGTAATCCCAGTACTTTGGGAGGCTGAGGCAGGCGGATCACGAGGTCAGGAGATCAAGACTATCCTGGCTAACACAGTGAAACCCGTCTCTACTAAAAGTACAAAAATTTACTAAAAATACAAAAAACATGCCTGTAGTCCCAGCTACTCGGGAGGCTGAAGCAGGAGAATCACTTGAACCTGGGAGGTGGGAATTGCAATGAGCTGAGACTGTACCATTGCACTCCAGCCTGGGTGACAGAGTGAGACTCCGTCTCAAAAATAAAATAAAATAAATAAAATAAAATAAAATAACTCCTCTAGGCAGAGGCTGGATGGGAGGCAGGGTGGAGTCATATTTGTTTTCCTGTATCCAAATCCCTGGGGACCAGCTCACCTGTGTCCCAGAGACTTCAGGGCATACCAGGGCATTCTGGGATCTCATTTAACCCTGGCGACTCCCCTCCTGGGGAGGGGTGAATAAACTTATCTTCTATCCTGGGACACAGAAACGGTTAGGAAGATCCCACAGCTGTAAGGGGTGAAGAAAGGTGGGAAGGCTGTTCCCTGAGCACCCCTCTGAAGGTGTGCTGGGTTTGCTTGTACATTCCCAACCAACGTTGTTTTGTGCTGTGTCAGCCCCTCTTCTAAATGCTGGAGACTCAGCAGTGACCAGACTGATCCACCCCTGCCCTTACAAATCTTACAGATCAATGGAGAGATAGACCATTATCAGGAAAATAAAATTAAAACCATGATCATTTAAACTAGATCGCATCATGCATTTTCTTAAATAAAATAGGAAAGATTTGTTCTCTGTCATTTTCAGCAGGGCTTATCAGAAAGGTGATGTTTAAACTAAAAGCTGAGGGAAGAGAAAGGGTGAAGAGTGCAAAGATGTGAAAGGGAGACAGAGAAAAACAGTAAGTCACCTGCATTCTGCAGACAAGAAGAGTTAAGGTAAGGGACCTACCCAAGACCACCCAGCTGGTTGTATAAGACTGATTTCAGGCCGGGCACGGTGGCTCATGCCTGTAATCCCAACACTTTGGGAGGCCAAGGCAGGCGGATCACCTGAGGTCAGGAGATCGAGACCAGCCTGGCTAACGTGGTGAAACCCTGTTTCTGCTAAGAATACAAAAATTTAGCTGGGATTACAGGTACAGTCATGTACCTGTAATCCCAGCTACTCGGAAGGCTGAGACAGGAAAATCGCTTGAACCCGGGAGGTGGAGGTTGCAGTGAGCCGAGATTGCGCCACTGCATTCCAACTTGGGCAATAAGGGTGAAACTTCATCTCAAAAAAAAAAAAGACCAATTTCAGATTTAAACTTGGGGCAGCTGACTCCAGTGCCCATGCCATCCTGGGATATTTCACAAGCTTTGTATCCCTGCAGCCTCCACATGGATCTATGGGTATGGTGACAGGATCAGCACCCTGAGTATGGCCCCCAAATTTTGGTGCCTTGTCACAGCTGGGGTTGTCAAATCTCAGTTCTCTAGACCCTTCTGTGTTCCAACAGAAATATAATGTTGGCTGGGCGTGGTGGCTCACGCCTGTAATCCCAGCACTTTGGGAGGCCGAGGCAGGCGGATCACAAGGTCAGGAGATTGAGACCATCCTGGCTAACACGGTGAAACCTCGTCTCTACTAAAAACACAAAAAATTAGCCGGGCGTGGTGGTGGGCACCTGTAGTCCCAGCTACTCGGGAGGCTGAGGCAGGAGAATGGCATGAACCTGGGAAGCAGAGCTTGCAGTGAGCCAAGATGGCGCCACTGCACTCCAGCCTAGGCGACAGAGCAAGACTCCGTCTCAAAAAAAAAAAAAAAGAAATATAATGTGAGCCACATATGTAATTTAAAATTAGTCATACACTAAACAAACCGGTGAAATTAATTTTAATAACCCAGTCTATTTAACCCAATATACTCAACATAGTATTATGCCAACTGATAATATAAAAATCAGTAATGACGTCATTAAAACTATTTTTTGCTGGGTGCAGTGGTTCACACCTATAATCACAGCACTTTGGGAGGCTGAGGCGGGCAGATCACCTAAGGTCGGGAGTTGGAGATCAGCCTGACCAACATGATGAAACCCTGTCTCTACTAAAAATACAAAAATTAGCCGTGTGTGGTGGCCAGCACCTGTAGTCCCAGCTACACGGGAGGCTGAGGCAGGAGAATTGCTTGAACGTGAGAGGCGGAGGTTACGGTGAGCCAAGATCGTGCCACTGCACTCCAGCCTAGGCGACAGAGTGAGACTCCGTCTCAAAAAAACAAAACAAAACAAAACAAAAAACCATTTTTCATGCTAATGTCTTCAAAATCTGGTGTAGGCTGAATGTAGTGGGTCACGATTGTAATCCCAGCCCTTTGGGAGGCTGACCTGGGGGGATTGCTTGAAGCCAGCAGTTCAAGGCCAACCTGGGCAAAGCAGTGAGATCTCATCTCTACAAAAATTTAAAAAGTTAGCCAGGCATGATGATGCATATCTGTAGTGCTAGCTACTCCAGAGGCTGAGGCAAGAGGATTGCTTTAGTCCAGGAGTTCAGAGGCTGCAGTGAGCTATGATCGCATCATTGCACGCCAGGCTGGATGACAGAGTGAGATCCTGTCTCTAAAACAAAAGAAAACAAAATCTGGTGTTTATTTTATGCTTAGTTTGTACACAAATGAGTGTGAAAGCTACACTGCCAATGGTTAAAGTGAAATGTAGTCCTACCAAAACAATTAAATTGTATTTAATAGATAAAAATATTTTACCTGCTTTGGTTTTAAATTTAAAATTCAGCCAGGCACGGTGGCTTACACCTGTAATCTCAGCACTTTGGTAGGCCGAGGCAGGTGGATCACTTGAGGTCAGCAGCTCGAGACCATCCTTGGCCAACATAGTGAAACCCTGTCTCTACTAAAAATACAAAAATTCACCAGGCATGCTGGCACACACCTGTAATCCCAGCTACTCGGGATGTTGAGCCAGGAGAATCACTTGACCCCGGGAGGTGGAGGTTGCAGTAAGCTGAGATCATGACCTGCACTCTGACCTGGGCGACAGAGGGAAACTCCATCTCAAATAAATAAATAAATAAAGTTAAAATATTCAATAAAATAAAAGCATTCTCAGTCACACTAGCCACATTAGCCATACTTGAAGTGCTCAATAACCACATGTGGCAAACGGCTACTGCTATGGTTTAAATGTGTCCCCCAAATGTCATGTGCTGGAAACTTAATGCCCAATGTGGCAGTATTGAGTGGTTGGGACATTTAAGAAGTGATTGGATCATGAAGCCTCTGCCCTCATGAATGGACTAACCCACTCGTGGATTAATGGACTTGTGGGTCATCACGGGAGGAGAGTTGGTGGCTTTATAAGAAGAGGAAGAGAGACCAAAGCATAGCATGTCAGCATGCCCAGTCCCCTCACCATGCTATGCCCTGTGCCACCTCCAGACACTTCAGAGAGTCCCCGCCAGGAATAAGGCCCTCACCAGAAGTGCCCCCTCGGTCTTGGACTTCCCATCCTCCATACCTGCAAGGAATAAATTCCTTTTCTTTCAAAATTGTTCAGTTTCAGGCATTCTGTTATAAGCAACAGAAAACAGACTAAAACCACTACCATATTGAGCAGTACGACCCTGTACCAAGAATTCCTAACACATGGTCCAGGGGTGCAGCAGAGGTGAAGAGCCTAGGTAGGCTGGGGTTTGACTCCTAGATCTACACCATAAACACCAAATAGCCTCAAGCCTTGGTTTCTGCATTTATAAAATGGAATTAATTGGCCGGGCGCAGTGGCTCATGCCTGTAATCCCAGCACTTTGGGAGACCGAGGCGGGTGGATCACGAGGACGGGAGATCGAGACCATCCTGGCTAACACTGTGAAACCCCATGTCTACTAAAAAATACAAAAAACTAGCCGGGCGAGGTGGCGGGCGCCTGTAGTCCCAGCTACTTGGGAGCGCTGAGGCAGGAGAATGGCGTGAACCCGGGAGGCGGAGCTTGCAGTGAGCCGAGATTGGGCCACTGCACTCTAGCCTGGGCGACAGAGCGAGACTCTGTCTCAAAAAAAAAAGAAAAAAATGGAATTAATTATACCTCCCTTGCATTGCAGTCATAAGGATTAAATGAATTGAGGCTGCCTCATGTCATAGTTGTACCACATTTCTTGGGTTCAAAACCACATCTATTTTGGGCAAGTTACTTCAGCTCTTTGTCCTTCAGTTTCCCCATCTGTAAAATGGGGATAATAATAGTTTTTACCTCACTGGTTTGCATGAGAATTAAATGACAATATTTGTGAAGTGCCTGGAATGTAAATGCTATACAGTCATTTGTTCAGAAGCGAGAAAAAAATGGTGACCAACCCCCCCAAAATTAATGCAGAAATGTACTCTTTTCTGGAGAGAGTCAGGCTTTTATGAATTTCTTTCTTCAGGCTCAGAACATCTTTCTACTCAGGTTTCTGAGCCCAGAAGGCTGCTTTTCTCTTTGGTATAGTTTCTTTTTTTTTTTTTTTGAGACAGTGTCTTGCTATGCCGCCCAGGCTGGAGGGAAGTGGCATGTGATCTTGGCTCACTGCAACCTCCGCCTCTGGGTTCAAGCATTTCTCCTGTCTCAGCTCCCTAAGTAGCTGGCATTACAGGTGTGCACTACCACACCCCACTAATGTTTTTGTATTTTTGGTAGAGACGGGGTTTCACCAAGTTGGCCACGCTGGTCTCGAACTCCTGACCTTAAATGATCCACCTACCTCGGCCTCCTAAAGTGCTGGGATTATAGGTGTGAGCCACTGCGCCCAGCCTCTTTCCTGCAGTTCTGATGAGTTCCGTCTCTGACCCCCAGCACTGGGATGAGAAGTTCAGAGGGCTGTGCTCTGAGGAAGGAAAGGATGTGGGGCCCACAGCAATGACATGAGCCATGCCTGATTCCTTCCCTTCCACGTGGGTGTCCCTAATGACTGCCATATGCCTAAGATTCCACCATAGGTGTCCTTGAAACTTTTCATCTTCATACATTTCCCCCACAAAAGTGAGATGATACCTTAGAACTTCTGGTTGTGTTCCAGGTCTGACTGAAGTCACTGAGCCTGTGAGATTGTGGACCAGTCACCTCCCTTTGGGCGGCCTCAAATTTCTTATCTGTAAAATAAGAAGAGATAGTTGGAGTAGGTCAGTGTTTTCTGAAATATACTATGTACAACAATGGCTGAGTGCCAGAGGGTTTTAGGGTCTCC
>NC_045453.1:3761508-3781282 GCF_002776525.5 Piliocolobus tephrosceles
TTCTTTATGGCAAATCATATAGTTTTCTATTTGAGGTCAGTGATTTTAAATTTCCATGTTAAATAAATTTACATAAGTTTTTAAAAATGAGGTGGTTGCAGCCGAGTGCAGTGGCCCATGCCTGTAATCCCAGCACTTTGGGAGGCAGAGGCGAGTGGATCACCGGAGGTCAGGAGTTTGAGACCAGCCTGGTCAACATGGCAAAAACCCATCTCCACTAAAAATAAAAAATTAGCCGGACAGGGTGGTGTGCAGCTGTAGTCCCAGCTACTTGGGAGGCTGAGGCATGAGAATCGCTTGAACCTGGGAGGCAGAGATTGCAATGAGCCGAGATCATACCACTGCACTTCAGCCTGGGTGACACAGCAAGACTCTGTATTAAAAAATAATAATAATAAAAATAAATAAATAAAAGATGAGCTGGTTGGAAGGAAAACATTATGGAACTAATATAAAAAATAAGTACATGGATTCAGACCAATCAACTAGGGGAAGACAGTGGGTGATTCAAGAATGGCAACTCCAGGCCTATGATCCTCTCTGGGAGCCCTTATCTAGGAGACTAGGCACCTTCCTTTCTAGAGGCTCCTGGGGGCTTTGCAGAAATCCCTCACCATCCAGATCATGCTAGGCTGGGCCTAAGGAGAGACAGGAAGGCCAGCCCCATGGTTGCCCCAGGGGCGGCCTGGGATTCTTCCTGAGAAAGTCTCTTCTCATGCCGGTGGGTAGAGCATGGCCCTCTCCCTTATGTCATCTTGTGTCATCCTCAAACTTCCCCCATGAAGCTGCTGTTTTTATCCCTGGAGACAGATGAGGAAACTGGGGCTTAGAGCAGTGACATCACTAGTTTAAGGAGGGAGGGGACAATGGGATTCAGAGCCAGTTGGCCTGGCTCAAAATCCATATGGTCTCTTGTCCACTGTCTTGGACAAAGTCAGTTAGCTACTCTGAGACCCACAGCCGTATCTATAAAGTGGGATTGATGACAGTGTTTTCCTGTAGGGTTATTGAACTGCTTATTGTCATTGGGATTTTCTGTTCTTTCTCTCTCTCTTTCTCTTTCTCTCTCTCTTTCTTTCTTTCTTAGAAGGTCTTGCTCTGTCGCCCAGGCTGGAGTGTGGTAGGGTGATCATGACTCACTGTAGCCTCAACCTCCTAGGCTCAAGCGGTCCTCCCACCTCAGCTTCCTGTGTAGTTGGGATATGGGCACGCGCTACCATGCCTGGCCTGGGAACTGTTATTGGATTAAATGGAGGGTTAAATGGGCTAATACAGGTTAAGTTCACCGCTTAGGAGTGTTCCCAGCACATGGTAAGCACTGGAGGGTGAGTGGCTATTATTATTTCCAAGGCCCCAGGGCTGCTGCACCTCCTCCCCCAGCAGACACACCCTGTGAGAGCTGAGGATAAAGGGGAAGGTGGGGACACACTTCCTGAGAGTGGCCCATGTGGAGCCTAGGCTGTGCCTTCCAGTGCTTCCTCACGTCAGCCTCACCACAGCCCTGTAAGCTAAGGATGCATTTACGCCCACTTTGCACTTGAGCAAATCCGGTGTCAAAGAGTGAAAGTAACCTCCCCAGCATTACACAGCAAGCCAGTGGGGTTTTTTGAGACAGAGTCTCACTCTCACCCAGGAGTGCAGTGGCGTGATCTCAGCTCACTGCAACCTCCGCCTCCTGGGTTCAAGAGATTTTCACGCTTCAGCCTCCTGAGTAGCTGGAATTACAGGCGTGCACCACCATTCCTGGCTAATTTTTGTATTTTTAGTAGAGACGGGGTTTTACCATGTTGGCCAGGCTGGTCTCAAACTCCTAACCGCAAGTGATCTATCTGCCTGCCTCAGCCTCTCAAAGTGTTGGGATTACAGGTGTGAGCCACTGCTCCTGGCCTAGGATTTAAACCCAAGTCTGTGTGGTTTCAAAGTCCACGTCTTTCCACCATTTCAGGAGCCTCAACAAGATTGACGGGAGGTTCCTGGGGAAGTCTTATGCCCTCCTCAAGGGTGAAGGGCTCTCTCCCTCTGTGTGGTGGAAGGAGCTAGATCGTAGTCATGGGCTGAAGACAGCTGCTCTGGTTCTGACCCTGCCTCTGACCTTGGGCAACTACAGGTCTCTTCCTGAGCTCAGGCATATAATTGCTGCTTTGAGTGTATAAAGGGTTAGGATCTCCGAACTTCCAGGGATCCTGATTCTCTTTCTCGCCTCTCAGCTGGAGGAGGAGGGAGCCCCAGATCTGCCAGCTCCCAATGCTGGACTCATTGCTGAGTAACCTGACCTTCCTTCCTTCCTTCCTTCCTTCTTTCCTGCCTTCCTTTTGTCTGCAGGTCCTGAAGCCATCAGAGGCCAGAGAAGGAAGGGGATTATGTGTGTTCAGTCTGGATAACTGCTCAGCCCTTGACTTTCTGAGAAAAGCTTGGGGGGTGGGGGTGGAGCGCTGAAGCACTCAGTCAGTTGCATCAGAAAACCTTGCGCAAGACGCCCTCCTGGGTCAAACACCCTGTCCCATAGTCCCCACCCCTACCCTGTCCCCTGGGGTGCCAGAGTGAGGACTGTTTGGCCTTGTGAGGGACACTGAGCCAGGCCAGGCTGTCAGGGAGTGATGGAGGAAGTTGAGGGATGGAGGAAGGCTTTGGGGCCAGTGCTGAGAGGGCTTAGGCTGCCTGGGTGATGGAACTTGAGCTGGAAGTTGCTCCACAGGGCATTTAGATCCAACTCATCCACCTGGCTCCCCTCCGGAAGAAGAGGAGACAAGGCCAGTGCCCTGGACACTGACTGAGCCCAGATCCTTGACTCTGGTCCTAGGTTGAACCCTATTGCCTGAATTTGCACTTCAACTGCACTCTGGCCTGAAACCTTGAATGTAGTCTGAGCCGTGATCGCTAAGCCCTGAGCCCTAGCCACAGCTAACCCCGACCCAGGCCCCAAACTGAACACTGTCTTGGTCGTTCACTAGGCAGCCACCTTTTCCCCACATGATCCGTAAACTGAATTTGAATCCTAGCTCCTGATTTAGTTATAACCCTGGAGACAGATTTAGCTCTAATCCATCATGTGTGACCCCAGGCCCCAGATAAACCCCAACTCTAGCCCCAGATACCCTGGACATAGATTCTCTCTCTAGTCTCAACAGGGCAGTGCTCAGGCACAGGCATCAAGAGCTTGGCACCTGCTCCCTTCCCCTCTGGCCTGCTCCCCACGCCTCCCCAGGTCGAGGAAGGCTGAGGGGCTGGGTTGAACATGAGGCAGCCCCTTGACCAGCCTGACTGTTACTCAGCAGGGTCGGAGCTGGAGGTGGAGTCAGGCAGGACCACTGGGGATAGGCCAGGCAGGTGCTGAGTCAGGGCAGGGAGAGAGGGGACAGTCTCTGAGAGCAGAGCTGGTCTGGTAATGTGGGATGTGCATGTGGTCCGAAAGGCCCTTTAAGGCAAGTAGCCCCAATCCTATCATCCCCATCTACCCATTTATTGTCCATTTTTCCATCACTTATCCATATTATTCTCTCCCAGAGCATCCTGTTCTTTTCCACCAGAGCACTTACTATAATTGGAATTATGCATGCATTTGTTATTTGTTTAGTGTCTGCCTCCCCCACTGAACTACAAGCTCCCTTAGGACAGGCACCTTGCCTGTGTGGCTCACCAGTGTCTCTAGCACCTCATACAGTGCCTGGCACATGGCAAGTGGTCAGTAAATAGTAGCTGAAGGGATTAAATCCCTCCACCCATCTATTCATTCCTTTTCCATCTATGAATTATTCTTTCATAACACATCCCCACCATCTAGCCATTCGAATTTCTCGCTGTTCTTTCATCTACACTCCATTCGACAAGCATCCATCCATCCACCTACATAGCTTTCCCATATCAATCCATGCTATTTATACATTCATCCGTTTCTTCGACAAATATTTACTGAGTACCTACTACTTGCCAGACAACATTCCAAAGGCTGGCGATACTACAGTGAAAACAACAGACAAAAGTGGTGCTTACATCCCATTAGAAGGAAATGTGCAGCCAGGCACAGTGGCTCACACCTGCAATCCCAGTAGTTTGGGAGGCTGAGGCGGGAGGATCACTTGAGCCCAGGAGTTTGAGACTAGCTTAGGCAACATGGTGAAACCTCATCTCTACAAAAAAATACAAACATTAGCCAGGCATGGTGGTGAGTGCCTGTAGTCCCACCTACTCAGGAGGCAGAGGTGGGAGGACGGCTTGAGCCATGTAGGCCAAGATTTCAGTGAGCTGAGATCACGCTGCTGCACTCCAAACTGGGCAAGAGAGTGAGACCCTGTCTCAAAAAAAAAAAAAAAGAAAGAAAGAAACATGCAAGAAATAATTACCATAATAAGTACATTATAGCATATTTTAGAGGGTGATGAATACAAGGGAAAAAAAGAGTAAGTACAGAGGATGAGGACTGTTGAGTGGGCGGACAGTGGCTGTACTGAGTGGAGCGTTCCAGTAGATGCCCTGAGACTATCTGAAGGGCAAATTGTTCAGGAAGAGGAACAGCTCATGCAAAAGCTCCATGGGGAAGCCGACTAGCTGAATGGTGTGCCATCAGAGAAGGTCAATGTGGCTGGAGTGCTGCAAGTGACAGGGGGGCAGTGGCAGATGAGGTCAGAGAGGTAAAGGGAGTTCAGATAATCTGGAGATTTGGAGGCCTTCGAAAGGATGCTGGGGAGTCATGAGGAGGCAGGGGAGGGTTTAAGGAGAGGAGGGAAATGATCTCACCTACTTTTTTTTTTTTTTTTTGAGATGGAGTCTCGCTCCCATCATGCAGGCTGGAGCACAGTGGTGCGATCTAGGCTCACTGCAACCTTCACCTCCTGGGTTCAAGCAATCCTTCTTCCTCAGCCTCCTGAGTAGCTGGGATTACAGACGTGCACCATTATGCTCGGCTAATTTTTGTATTTTTAGTAGAGACGGGGTTTCATCGTGTTGGCCAGGCTGGTCTTGAACGCCTGACCTCAGGTGATCCACCCATCTCAGCCTCCCAAAGTGCTAAGATTACAGGCGTGAGCCACCATGCCCAGCCTTTTTTTTTTTTTTTTTTTCTTAAGTAGAGACAGGGTCTTGCCACATTGCCCAGATGAGTCTCAAACTCCTGCACCTGAGTGATCCTCCTTCCTCGGCCTCCCAAAGCACTAGGATTACAGGCATGAGCTACCATGCCCAGCCTTGACTTACTTTTAAAATAAAATCGTTTAGGGATCTGTACTTGGAATAGACTGAATGAGGCAAGGACAGGAAGACAAGGGAGCAGATGTTGCAATAATTCTGTTAAACTCCAGTGGCTCAGAGCAGGGCAGTGGCCGTGCTAGGGGTGAGATGTGATTGGATTCTGGGTGTATTTTTTTTTTTTTTTTGGGACAGAGTTTCACTCTTGTTGCCCAGGCTGGAGTGCAATGGCACAATCTTGGCTCACTGCAACCTCCATCTCCCAGGTTCAACTGATTCTCCTGCCTTAGCCTCCTAAGTAGCTGAGGTTACAGGCATGCACCACCATGCCTGGCTAATTTTTTTATTTAGTAGACAAGGAGTTTTACCATGTTGGTCAGGCTAGTCTCAAACTCTTGACCTCAGGTGATCCACCCACCTCGGCCTCCCAAAGTGCTGGGATTACAGGCGTGTGCCACTGCGCCTGGCCCGGATTCTGGGTGTATTTTAAAGGTGGAGTCAACAGGATTGCAGATGGTCTAGATGTGGAGTGTGAGGGAAAAGAAGGTATCAAGGTGCTGCCAAGGTTTCTTAGCCTGAACAGTGACAGGTATGGAACTGCCATCAAATGAGATGGAGCGAGGTGTTTGGGGGAAGCCCAGGTTCAGCTTTGGTTCTGTGGAGTCTGTGATGGCTTTTAGACATCCTCGAGGAGACATCAGGTAGGTATTTGAATGTATGGGCTGGAGTTAAGGGGAGAGGTATGGGCTGAGGATACAGCGTTGGGAGTCATAGACGTGAGACTGGATGAGAGCTCCAGGGACCGAGTCCTGACTGCTCTAACAGGAATGGGAGAAGCAGGGAGCCTGAGAAGGAGGAAAGCCAGCAGAGAGTGGAGGCCTGGCCACCAAGTGAAGAGAAGTACATCAAGGGGCAGGGAGTGGTCAGCTGTGTCAAACTGTTGATCAGTTAAGAAGATGAAGAATGAGCCGGGTGCAGTGGCTCACGCCTGTAATCCCAGCACTTTTGGAGGCCAAGGCAGGTGGATCACGAGGTCAAGAGATTGAGACCATCCTGGCCAACATGGTGAAACGCCATCTCTAATGAAAATACAAAAATTAACTGGGCTTGGTGGCTTGTGCCTGAAGTCCCAGCTACTCGGGAGGCTGAGGCAGGAGAATCACTTGAACCCAGGAGGTAGAGGTTGCAGTGAACCAAGATCGTGCCACTGTACTCCAGCCTGGGTGACAGAGCAAGACTCCGTCTCAAAGAAAAAAAAAAAAGATGAAGAATGAGAACTGAGCATTGGATTTAGCAATGTGGTGACACTGACAAGAGCAGTTTCAATTGGGGAAGTGACAGGTAGAAGCATTATTGGAATGGACTTAAGAGATAAGAGGCCCTGGTGTGGTGGCTCACACCTGCAGTCCCAGCAGTTTGGGAGGCTGAGGTGGATGGATCACTTGAGCCTGGGAGTTCAAAACCAGCCTGGGTAACATAGCAAAACCTAGTCTCTACAAAAAATACAAAAATTAGCCAGGCGTGGTAGTGCACACCTGTAGTCCCAGCTACTCGGGAGGCTGAGGTGGGAAGATCGTTTGAGCCCAGGAGGTTGAGGCTGCAGTGAGCCATGATCACGCCATTGCACTCCAGCCTGGGTGAGAGAGCAGATCCTGTCTCAGAGGGAGAGAGATAGAGAAATTAAAAACAGCGAAGGTAGGCAATTTTCTCCAAGACCTTTTCTGCAAAGGGGAGAAAAAATAGGGTGGTAGCTGTGGAGAGGGCTTAGGATTGAGTAAAGGCTGTTGTCTTAAAGACCCACCCCATGAATCTATTCAATCACCATGTGCCTGTACCTGACCATCCTTACCGTGCATCTGACCCACCATCCGTTCCTCATCCGTAAGCTGAGTCTGTCCAGAACTCCTATAGGGTACCAACTCCCATGCTGACACTGCAGTGGGGCATGGAGGGCAAGAAATGGACAAACCCAGACTCTGGCCCAGAGTAGGTCAGTTTAGGTGAACTGAATGAATTACAGAGCAAGAAGACACTGTGCCTGCCCCTCCAGCAGGAGAAACAGAATGTCAGTGCTGGAGAGCATTGTCTAGTACAAGCCAGGGGTGTGGGTGTCTTGCCTGAGGTCACACTTAGGGTCAGTGATGGAATCAGGACTCACACCCAGGCCTGCTGTCTTGGGAGACAGATTATCTCTTCCAGGGAGAGTTCCATGGGGACAGAACTTAGCTGAGGGCAAGAAGTGTGTAGGAGTATGTGGCACTTTTGAGCAGACTTTTTTTTTTTTTTGAGACAGAGTTTCACTTCTGTTGCCCAGGCTGGAGTGTAATGGCGCAATCTCGGCTCACTGCAACCTCCACCTCCCGAGTTCAAGCAATTCTTCTGCCTCAGCCTCCTGAGTAGCTGGGATTATAGGCATACGCCACCAAGCCCGGCTAATTATTTTGTATTTTTAGTAGAGACGGGGTTTCTCCATGTTGGTCAGGCTGGTCTCGAACTCCTGACCTCAGGTTATCCACCTGCCTCGGCCTCCCAAAGTGCTGAGATTATAGGCGTGAGCCACCGCCCGGGGAGCAGATTTTTAAGTATTTTATTTTATTCAATATTAATTATTAATTGTATTATATTAATATTTTATTTAAATATTTTAGCTCAAAATTCAAAGGCACAGAAGGGTAATACTTGAGAAGTCTCCCTCCCACTCCTATCCCCATCTCCTAGTTCATCTTCTTGGGGTCAAGCCATTTTCTTGTGTTTCCTTCAGGACATAAAATATGACTATTTATTGTCACTTTTTTACACAGACGGGAGCACACTCCATGTCCTTCAGATTGCCTTTTTCCTTCCTATTTAACAATTTATCTTGGGGACTGTTCCATATCAGAAAGTTCAGAAAGACCTGCCTGGTTAGTTTTTACAGCTTGGTCCTATTCCATGGTTAGGAATGTACTGGTTTATTTAAACCATCCCTTGTCAATGAACATTTAATTATTTCCAGTCTTTTGCTATAACAAAAAATGCTGCAATGTTCATACATGGGGTTGTAGAGAGAAGTTCTGAGCTAATTTCCTTTAATTACCTAGAATCTTTAATTACCTAGAATCTTTCTTTCTTTTTTTTTTTTTTTTTTTGTAGTTAGCTATTTAATGAGGTTCTTAAGACATTTAGAACACCAATTTGTGAGGATAAATTCCATTCGTCAGGACAAAAACAGATCGCAGGTAGCCCTGGAGCTGAGGAACAGCTTTGATTTTTGGTAGAATTTGTGAGTCCACAGCTTTCTGATCAATCTTGCGCTGCTCTGTAATCTCGTATTTCTCTTTCTCTGTGTTGAAGATCTCACCTTCCTGGTGTCTGGGCTTCCGCAACTTCTTCTTCTTGAAGTAAGCATCAGTAAGATGTTTTGGGATTTTGACATTGCTGATATCAATTTTGGTTGAGGTGGCAATGACAAATTTCTGGTGTGTTCTTCGTAGAGGAACTCGATTGAGGACCAGAGGTCCAGTCACAAGTAACAAGCCACTAGCCAGCTGCTTCAAGAAAACCACCCTCTTGCCCCTGTGGCGTCCAGTGAGGATGATCAGAATGGTCCCGGGGGTAATGCTGGCTCGCAGTTTTCTCACGTGCTGACTGAAGGGTTTTTTTGCCGTGGCTCAACAGCTTTCGAGGCACATCTTCAGTAGGATAATATCTAGGCATTTTGCGAAGTTTAACCACCCGGGTACCGCCGTTCTTGTCACCACCAACTGGTTTTGTAAGAGTTGCAAGAACCTTCTCCTTCTTTTTCTTTTCAACCTTGGATTTAGCGGCTGAGTACTTCCTCTTGTACATGGCCTTTCTGGAATACATGGCAGATCGGGAATACCTGCCAATTCCTCTGACAAGGACGGGGTTGCGGCTGCAATGGGGCTTCCCCTTCTTGGGCTTCTTAGCCTTGAGGCTACCCTTTTTCACCTTGCCACCAGCATCAGCCTTCTTGGCTTCGGGTTTCTTCTCTTTAGTATCTGGCTTCTCAACTTTTTCACCTGCCATCTTGCAAGATGGGAAAGAGAGCAATTATCTTTCTTTCTTTCCTTCTTTCTTTCTTTTTCATTTCTTTTTTTTTTTTTTTTTTTTTGAGACAGTTTCGCTCTTGTTGCCTAGGCTGGAGTGCAATGGCGCTATCTCAGCTCACTGCAACCTTGGCCTGGGAGGCAGGGATTACAGGCGTGAGCCACCACCTGCCTAGAAGAAGAGTTTCTAGGCACAGTCAAATATTTGTGCATTTGCACTTTTAATAGAGATCTCTGGCTCCTCCTCTACAGAGATTGTTATCAATCTACCTCCTGCCAGCAAAGGATGTGAGTACCTGTTTCCCAGAACTACAACAGCACTGGGTGTTACCAAAATTTTTGATTCTTACCAAACTGATTTAAAAAAATGTAATCCCAGCACTCTGGGAGACTGAGGTGGGTGGATCACCTGAGGTCAGGAATTTGAGACCAACCTGGCCAACATGGCGAAACCCCGTCTCTACTAATAAAAAAAAATTAACTGGGCATGATGGCAAACGCCTGTAATCCCAGCTATTCGGGAGGCTGGGGCAGGAGAATCGCTTGAACCTGGCAGGCGGAGGTTGCAGTGAGCCGAGATTGCGCCATTGCACTCCAGCCTGGGCGACAAGAGCAAAACTCCATCTCAAAAAAAAAAAAAAATCTTCCTGCAGCTTTCATAGGTATTTCTCTTATTCCAGTGAATGAAACTTTCCACATTTTACAGCCACAAAGGCAGATGTGGAAGAGGAGCTGTCTCACAGTCGGCACCACCCAGGCTGCCCTGGTGGGCAACGAGTGTCCCATCTCTGAGGTGAAGCCGGGGAGGTGAGAGGAAGCAGGGCATGTCGGCTGAGTGGGGGCTGTGGTGAGTGTGGAGGCCCTGAGCTTCTGAGAACTGTCTTCACTCCCTCTGCTTCTCTGTCCTCAGCGCTCCCTCACTTCCCCAGAGGGGATGTCCCCAGCGGCTCTATCATCTCCCCCATCTCCGTACCCCCACAGGTCACCCGAGTCCCCCCACACCTCCTTACTAAGCCATTTCTCTCCTGCCATTTAATCTTTCTTTGGCCCAGAGCTTCTGGAAGGCTGGGGTAAGGTAACATCTGGCCCTCCTACTTGGCCCCACAAGATACTAGAGAAAAATGTTAGCGTCTTAGACTATCATGGCTGGTCTGGCCCTTAGTTGTGTGTCAGCATGCAGAGTGTGTGTGCACATGCATGTGCATGTGTGCCAATGTGCACACATTGTTGTGTATGGCAGGGATGCACGTCTCTGAGGCTGCCTGGAATGAAGGACAAAATGCCTGGATTCTGAAACCAGAACAGACCTGCGAGGCTTGCTGAGTCATCCAGGACAGACCTACCAGGCTTGCTGAGTCATCCACAACAGACCTGCCAGGCTTGCTGAATCATCCTCCAGCTATGCTCCCTTTCTCCTAGTTCTCGAACCTACCAAGTTCTTCTGCCCCAGGGCCTTTGCCCTTGCTGCGCCATCTGCCTGGAACTTTTCCTATATCTTTCCAGGCTCTTCCTTCTTCTTCAGGTCTCAGATCAAATATCTGTTCCTCAGAGAGGCCCTCCCTGACCACTCATCAAGCATCATGCCCCATCTAATCCCTACAGTTTGTCTTGAATCCATAACTCTTCATTATTTTGTTCATAGCCCTTGTCAAGGTTTGAAGTTATCCCATTTATGTATTAAATTATCTTTTTTTTTTTTTTTTGAGACTGAGTCTCACTCTGTCACCCAGGCTGGAGTGCAGTGGCTCAATCTCCGCTCACTACAACTTTCACCTTCTAGGTTCAAGTAATTCTTGTGCCTCAGCCTCCCAAGTAGCTGGGATTACAAGTGCCCGCCTCCACACCTGGCTAATTTTTGTATTTTTTCAGTAGAGACAGGGGTTTCACCATGTTGATCAGGCTGGTCTCAAACTCCTGACCTCAAGTGATCTGCCTGCCTTGGCTTCCCAAACTGTTGGGATTACAGGCGTGAGCCACTGTGTCCAGCCAAATTGTCTTTTGTCTATCCCTTCTTCCCCATTAGAATGTAAGAACCTTGAGGGCAAAGATGCTGCATCCCCACGTCTAGCACAGAGCCCGGCACCTACCAGTTGTTCAGTGAATGTCTGTCAAATGAATGAAGGAATGTAAAGTGCTCAGTGCAATGCCCGACATAATAAAAAATCAAAATTGCTGGCTCTTGTTGTTACATAAATGTTAGTGACTATTATTGCTATTTATGAGGACTACACGTCACTCAGCAATTCTTAGAGCAGGTAGTTATTTGAGTCCTGTATAATGGAGTGTCACAGGAGAAACGGGGATATAAGAGTCAGTGGATACTGCTGAGGAATAGACAATATAGCTGGGAAGGCAGGAACTCAGGAAAGAAAATCATGATGTGTTGAGGTCATGATGCGTTAGGTTATTCTAACAAGAATGGGAGTGAGTATAATTACCCTGTTTTTAGATTAGAAACCGAGGCTCAGAGAGGGTGACAAGCCTAAGGTCACCCAGCATGTCTCCAAAGCACTTAGCTCAGTGTCTGTGGAAACTCAGTGGCCAATGTGTCATCTGCGCATCTGTCTGGACCGCCCTGGGGCATCTCCAGCACTTGTGTGTACCTGGGCACACTCCATGCACATGGGCACAGGGCGGTGGGCTTTGGGTGTGTGAGTTTCTCATAACTCTGGGGCTCCTGGTGGAGAGGTCCATGCTGAGGAGCACTAGAGTCTGGGAGGTCTTTACCCCTGGGGTCCAGGGTCTGGGCTGAGGAGGCCTTTGTCCTGTGACTGGAAGAAGGTTTTGCATGGGTGTCAGGCATGATGTGGGGCAGGCCCAGCTGGCACACAACAGGGGCAGGGTGAGGCCTGGGAGGGTGAAGACTGAGGATGCACTGTGCTAGTGGGGGCACCTGCATTGGCCAACGCCTGTCTGCGCCGGCGCACACATGTGTACACACGGACACACACAGGCACACAAGTACACACACACCTCTCACAGCCTCTTGCTCCCCCAGGCATGCTGACAACCCCTGCTCACACTGGCTGAGTCACTCTGCATGTCAAAGGCCCTCCCATTTCCCCAGCCTGACTGGTGTCATTCAAGCTCTTAATGTGGCAATGACTGAGCTGTGTCCATCTTGCTCACCAGACATCCACAGAGACCCGTCCAGGACCAGCACAGAGTGAGCACTCAGATTTGTGTAAAAAATAAATTCACAGCACGGTGGCTCACGCCTGTAATCTCAGCACTGCAGAGGCTGAGGTGGGCAGCCATTTGAGTTTGGGCAAACCACTTCACTTCTCTGAGCTTTATCCTTTTTAACATTTTTTTTTTTTTTTTTTTTTTTTTTTGAGACAGAGTTTCATTCTGTCACCCAGGCTGGAGTGCAATGGCATGATCTCGGCTCACTGCAACCTCCACCTCCTGGATTCAAGTGATTCTCCTGCCTCAGCCTCCTGAGTAGCTGGGATTACAGGTGTGAGCCACCACACCCAGCTAATTTTTGTATTATTTTTAGTAGAGACAAGGTTTTACCATGTTGGCCAGGCTGTCCTCCTGACCTCAGGTGATCCGTCTGCCTGAGCCTCCCAAACTGCTGGGATTACAGGCGTAAGCCACAGCGCCTGGTTGCTTTATCTTTCCTTACCTAGAGTAGGTGCTCAGTAAATGTAGCTGCTAAAAAATTCAGTAGCAGAGTGAGTGCAAATGCAGTGTGTCAGTGTCTGCAGACCTCCTCATCATCATTTACATGCCCATTGGTGTGTACATGAATGCATGTTTGTGTGCATCCAGGCATGTAATGTGATATTCAAGATCTTGGGTGGGTCCCTCAATTTACATTTCACTGCATGTGTCTGTGAAGTCTTCAGAGCCGATTTTTTTCCTCAACAAATGCACATCATTCCTGGTGTGGTGCTGTGGAGGATTTTCTGAGCACTTGTCATAGACAGGAATTGGTGTGTATCTGAATAGACACGTGTGTGCTTGCCTGTGTCTGTGTGGACCTGTGTGAGGGGTTATGAGTATGACCTCCAACCTGATTAGTTCATTTGTAGAATCCGTGGGGTCATTTCTGCATCCGGGATATTCTGGACCCGGATTACTTGGGTTCAAATTTCAACTCCACTAGCTATGCCATCTCAGACAGGATGCTTAAACACTCAGTACTGTTTGCTTTTCTGTGAATTGGAGATAATGGTAACCACCTTATGGTGGTATGAGGACTGCAAGACCTAATGTATGTGATGGACGGAGTACAGAGCCCTGCATGGACAAGAGCTTGTCTCTCACTGCCCCGTGCCTGCCCCTGTGATAGGATATTACTTTGTTCTTCTCTTACAGTACTCACCCAGGTATATTGCCATTTGCTGTCCACAAGACTGTCCTTTCCACTAGACTGTGAGTCCCTGGAGGACTGGACCCTGCCTGAGCCCTCCATCATTATAGATTATGTATTGCCTGCTAGTTCTGAACCTCCGTCTTCTCTCTTTCTTTTTTTTTCTTTTTTTTTTTTTTTTTTGAGACGGAGTCTTGCTCTGTCACCCGGGCTGGAGTGCAGTGGCCGGATCTCAGCTCACTGCAAGCTCCGCCTCCCGAGTTTACGCCATTCTCCTGCCTCAGCCTCCCGAGTAGCTGGGACTATAGGCGCCCGCCACCTCGCCCGACTAGTTTTTTGTATTTTTTAGTAGAGACGGGGTTTCACCATGTTAGCCAGGATGGTCTCAATCTCCTGACCTCGTGATCCGCCCGTCTCGGCCTCCCAAAGTGCTGGGATTACAGGCTTGAGCCACCGCGCCCGGCCTCGTCTTCTCTCTTTCATAATAACAGCTGGCATTTAGGGCCCATGTCTACGTGTCAAGTGTGTGTTAAGTGCATTAAGTCTTCAAACAATCTCAAGGGATTGGTATCCTTGTTGTTCCCATTTTGGAGACAAAAAAACCCCTGACATTCAGAGAGGTTAAGAAATTGCCCAGGTTCACGCAGTGGCTTGAACACTGGCAGACAGATTCACTCTCAGCCTGCACTAGATATAAGCTGTGGGAGGAGACTGTGGGGGCAGGAATGTTGCTGAACAGAAAGAACGCCTGCCTTCCGGGCTGCCCCAGCAGGCTCTCTCTCACTCCACCCCATTAATCCCTCCCCCATCTATATGACTGTCACTGTTTTTGGCTGGGTGCAGTGGGACACGCCTCTAATCCCAGCACTTTGGGAGGCCAAGGCGGGCGGATCACCTGAGGTCAGGAGTTCGAGACTAACCATGACCAACATGGAGAAGCCCTG
Organism: Piliocolobus tephrosceles; assembly: GCF_002776525.5. Classification (NCBI taxonomy): domain Eukaryota; kingdom Metazoa; phylum Chordata; class Mammalia; order Primates; family Cercopithecidae; genus Piliocolobus; species Piliocolobus tephrosceles. The sequence goes on from NC_045453.1 coordinate 3,776,004, forward strand.
TGTCTACTAAAAATACGAAATTAGCCGGGGGGGCATGGTGGTGCATGCCTGTAATCCCAGATACTCCGGAGGCTGAGGCAGGAGAATCGTTTGAACCTAGGAGGCAGAAATTGCGGTGAGCCAAGATTGCACATTGCACTCCAGCCTGGGTAACAAGAGTGAAACTCTGTCTTAGGAAAAAAAAAAAAAATCACTGTTTCTCTCTCTTACCCTGGGGCATCTCAGCCCCCTGCCCTGGCACAGTGTTCCCAGGGACAAGGCAGTGGCCCCAGGTCACTCCTTCTTTGGTCCAGTTGTGGGTGAGTTAGAGAGACTTCTCTGAGCTAACCTAGTCCCCTGGGTCAGTAGGGATGGAGAGGGCATGCTGGACTCAGCAGGAGGGAGGGAGCCTCCAGGGTGGTGTGGGGGTTGGTTGCCCAGAATCTTGGATAGAAGAGGGGTGGAGTAGAAGGTGGACCTCACTGGTCAGCCTCCTCTCCTTCCCAGATCTTCCCACCTCAGAGAGGAGAGGGAATGGTCCTTTCTTAGGTCCTTTTTGGGGTGTGTTAAACCAGATCCTTGTTACTCCATCTTGACCACAGTAATTTTTTACTTTTTATTTTTTGAAACAGTGTCTCGCTCTGTTGCCCAGGCTGGAGTGCAGTGGCATAATCTCAGCTCACTGCAAGCTCTGCCTCCTGGGTTCAAGAGATTTTCCTGCCTCAGCTACGCGAGTAGCTGGAATTACAGGTGACTGCCACCGTGCCCGGCTGATTTTTGCATTTTTAGTAGAGACAGGGTTTCACCATGTTGGCCAGGCTGGTCTCGAATTCCTGACCTCAAGTAATCTGCCCTTCTCAGCCTCCCAAAGTGCTGGGACTACAGGCGTAAGCCACCGCGCCTGGCCAGCAATTGTATTTTTTGCTCTCTATTTTGAAGTAATTGTAGATTTATCGAAGAGTTACATGGACAGCACAGGGGTATCCTTCAGCCATGTCTCCTCAGTCTCCTCCAACCTGAGAGCGTTTCTTGTCCTTTCCTTGTCTTTTGTGACCTGGACACCTTTGAAGAGTGCTGGTCAGATCTTTCGTAGAATGGGTCTTCTCATTATTAGGCTGAAGTTACGGATTTGGGGGAAGAATACCACCCAGGCAAAGTGCCCTTCTCACCACATGATTTCAGAGGCTGTGATATCAACAAGACTTTCGACTAGCAGTGCCAGCCTTCATTTGGTTAAGGAGGTGTCTGACCCATTTTTCCACTGTGAAGTCACTGTTTTTGCTTTTCCACATTCTACTTGTTAGAAGCAAGTTGCTGAGTCCAGCCTACACTCAAGAGGAGAAAAATTAAACTCCATTTCCTAGATGGCAGAGCATCAAAGAACTTGTATGCATATGTTAAAACCGCCATACTAATTAATACATATTTGGAGGTAGATACTTTGAGTCTGTGCAAATATCTTGTTTCAAGCCTGGTGGGGTAGTATGTGCCTGTAGTAACAGCTACTGGGGAGCATGAGGTGGGAGGATCCCACTGAGCCCAGGAGTTCCAGACCAGCCTGGACAACGTAGTAAGATCCTGTTTCTAAAAAAAAAAAAACCTTGTTTCTCCTTAAAGTTTCACACACTCATTTTATTGTTCATTGCTAGATGTTGCCTGCAGCAATTATTATTCTTGTGTTCTAATGATGATTTTCAATTTCTCTCAATCCTTCTACATTTACTAATTGGAATTATTCTGTAAGAAGACTTGTCCTGGCCGGGTGTGGTGGCTCACACCTGTAATCCCAGCACTTTGGGAGGCCAAGGCAGGTGGATCACCTGAGGTTGGGAGTTTGAGATCAGCCTGACCAACATGGAGAAACCCCGTCCCCATTAAAGATACAAAATTAGCCAGGCATGGTGGTACATGCTTATAATCTCAGCTACTCGGGAGGCTGAGGCAGGAGAATTGCTTGAACCCAGGAGATGGAGGTTGCGGTGAGCTGAGATCGTGCCATTGCACTCCAGCCTGGGCAACAAGAGTGAAACTCTGTCTCCAAAAAAAAAAAAAAAAAGAAGTGTCCTTTCCCGCAATTTTTTTTTTTAAGAGAGATAGGGTTTTGCTTTGTTACTCAGTATGCAGGCTAAAGTGCAGTGGTGTGATCCTCCTGCCTCAGCCTCCCAAATATTAATAGCTGAGACTACAGGCATGTGCCACCATGCCCAGCTAATTTTTAATTTTTTGTAGAGATGGGGCCTTGCTATGTTGCCCTATGTTGCCCAGGCTGGTCTTGATCTCCTGGCCTGAAGTGATCCTCCTGCCTTGGTCTCCCAAAGCACTGGGATGACAGGCGTGAGCCACCGCACTCAGCCTTACCATATTTTATTAACTAGTCCCCTACCGTGAGCATTTATGTTGTTTCCAAATGTTTTCATTACAAATAATACTATAGTGTTCCAACATGTAGAGTTGAACCTATAGATCCACCTGCATAAGATGGAGAAATCAAAGGGCATGTGTATTTTCTATTTTGATATTGTCAAACTGCCTGCACCATTTATTCCCCGTGTTAGCTTCCCTTATTTTTTTGAGACAGAGTCTCGCTCTGTCCCCCAAGCTGGAGTGCAATGGCGTGATCTCGGCCCACTGCAACCTCCACCTCCTGAGTTTGAGTGATTGTCATGCCTCAGCCTCTCGAGTAGCTGGGATTACAGGCATATGCCACCATGCCTGGGTAATTTCTGTACTTTTAGTAGAGATAGGGTTTCACCATATTGCCCAGGCTGGTCTCCAACTCCTGACCTCAGGTGATCTGCCCCCGTTGGCCTCCCAAAGTGCTAGGATTATAGGTGTGAGCCACTCCACCTGGCCGGCATGGTTGCATTTTTTTGTTTTTTTGAGATGGAGTTTCGCTCTTGTTGCCCAGGTTGGAGTGCAGTGGCGCCATCTCAGCTCACCACAATCTCCGCCTCCCGTGTTCAAGTGATTCTCCTGCCTCAGCCTCCCGAGTAGCTGGGATTACAGGCATGTGCCACTATGCCCGGGTAATTTTGTATTTTTAGTAGAGACGGGGTTTCTCCATGTTGGTCAGGCTGGTCTCCATGCCCGACCTCAGGTGATCCACCTGCCTCAGCCTCCCAAAGTGTTGGGATTACAGGCTTGAGCCACCGTGCCTGGCCTGGTTGCAATTCTAAATAGGCTGCTCAGGGATGGCCTCACTGAGAAGGTGATGTTTAAGCAATGACTTGAAGGAATTGCCCATGTGATCAACTGGGGAGGAGAACCCCAGCAGAGGGAACAGTGAGGCAAAGGCCCTGAGTCAAGACCCTGGCTGGAGAGGATGCAGGAACCTGGAGAGCGATGGGAGTTGGGGTTACAGAAGAAGGTGCGGGGGAATGGAAATCAGCAAATTGTATAAGGCCTTGGACAGGGAGGGTTTTGGCTATTCTGAGTAAGGTGGGAGCCATGGGAAGGTTTGGAGTGGAGGAGGAATATGATCTAACTTATGTTCTAACAAGATCTGTCTGGCCGCTGTGTAGCAATTAGACTTGGGGAGTCAAGGCTTGGGGTAGGGTGGGGTTTAAACCTCAGAAGCCAGGAGACCAGGGGAAGCTGGTACTATGATCCAGATGGGAGGCGATGGTGGCTCAGACCATGGAATCAGCCATGGGGGTGTCGAAATGTGGTTGGGTAGAAGATATATTTCCAAGGTTGAGTTGACAGCACTTGCTGATGGAATGGATTCAGGGTGTGAGGAAAGAGAGGAGGTTTTGGCTGGAGCAGTCAGAAGGATGGGGCCGCTACTCTCTAAGATGTGGGCAGCATAGTAGAGGCAGGTTTTGTCGGGGAGGGGTAATAAAGAGAACAGTTTGAGATAGTTGAGTTTAAATTCAACATACAGGTGAATGCAGATGGAAACGCAAGCCTGGAGTTTAGGAAAAACTAGGTTTGAGAATAATAGCCGCCACTTCAGAGGTTGTCATCTTGGTTAAATGAATTCCTGAATTCTGTAAGGCACTAAGAACAAGGCCTAGCCTCTGGTGAGTGCCAGAAGGGGTTAATTACTCTTCCAGGCCTGGAAAAGATCTCATGTTTGACCTCAGCCCCCTCTCCCACACCCTGGCCCTCACATTCCTTTCAGAACTAAGGGAAGTGAGTTCTCAAGGTGGCTGAGAAATCTCCTTCCCACCCAAAGACAGGAGCTCTGCACTCAGGCAATAGGCCAATCAGTCAGGCTAAGCTTTTTTTGTTTTTTTTTTTTTGGGATGGAGTTTCCACTCTGTCGCCCAGGCTGGAGTGCAATGGTGCGATCTCCACTCACTGCAACCTCCGCCACCCGGGTTCAAGCAATTCTCCTGTCTCAGTCTCCCGGGTAGCTGGGATTACAGTTGTGCACCACCACGTCCAGCTAATTGTAACTACTAAAAAGTAGCTACACGGTTTTACCATTTTGGCCAGTCTGGTCTTGAACTTCTGACCTCAGATGATTCACCCACTTCGGCCTCCTAAAGTGCTGGGATTACAGGCGTGAGCCACCTCGCCTGGCCCAGCCACCACTCCCGGCCCTTGGCTGAGCATTTTTTTTTTTTTTTTTTTTCGAGACAGAGTCTCGCCCTGTCGCCCAGGCTGAAGTGCAGTGGCCGGATCACAGCTCACTGCAAGCTCCGCCTCCCGGGTTTACGCCATTCTCCTGCCTCAGCCTCCCGAGTAGCTGGGACTACAGGCGCCCGCCATCTCGCCCGGCTAGTTTTTTGTATTTTTTAGTAGAGACGGGGTTTCACCGTGTTCGCCAGGATGGTCTCGATCTCCTGACCTCGTGATCCGCCCATCTCAGCCTTCCAAAGTGCTGGGATTACAGGCTTGAGCCACCGCGCCCGGCCCCTTGGCTGAGCATTTAAATCCACTGCAGGACTTGGGTGGAGCTGGAGGCCATGATCCTAAGTGAAGTAACTCAGGAACGGAAATCCAGATACAGTAGGTTCTCACTTGTATAAGTGGAAGCTAAGCTATGAGGATGCATAGGCATACAGAGTGATATAATGAACTTTGGGGACTGAGTCTGGGGAGGTTGGGAGGGGATGAGGGATAAAAGACTGCCTATTGGGTACAGTGTACACTGCTCCGGTGATGGGTGCACTAAAATCTCAGAATCACTGTGGAACTCATTCATGTAACCAAAACCCACTTGGGCCCCAAAGGCTACTGAAATAAAAATAATTAAAAAATAAAAATAAAAAGTAAATCCACCACAGGGAATCCTTAGGCAAAGGACTCACCTCTCTGATCATCAGTTACCGCATCTGTAAAATGAAGACAAT
>NC_045453.1:3781682-3803169 GCF_002776525.5 Piliocolobus tephrosceles
CCAGGGAGAAAGGAAACAAAGTCAGTATCCATCCCAACTGTTTATTGAAAGGGAAGGTGGGATGGAAGGGGTGCAGGATGAGGAGGGGGCGTGAGGCACAAGGACAGTAGGGTGTGCCCTGGTGGGGGCGGCCTGAGGATCCCCCAGGAGGCCTTCAGGCTGGTGGAGACTGAAGGTAAGTTAGGGAGGGGAGTGGGCGAGAGCCTGGAGTACTGCTCTCCAGCCGCATCGGAGCTCCCTCTAGTGGTACAGAAGAGAGATGACGCCTCCGGCTGGCGAGGGAGGGGCTGGTGCCTCTGAGAGGGCACATTTATTATCAGGGTCACGGCCAAGGCTTGTGGGCTTGGTTTCTAGATAGGTGGACTTTGAGGGGCAAAGACAACCCACTATTCCTGCCCCCTACCCCCGGCTCTTAGAGACCATTTAAATCCATATCCAAAGAATATCCAGAGCCACCTGGGACCATCAGGCCTCTGGCTAGTCTTTCTAGGCCAAACCTGTCCTCCACCCTGAGGACACTCAGGGAACCAGGAAGGTGTGGGGCTGGCTCTGCCCCACCTGTAGCACAAGAGCTGGCCCAGGAAGAGGCTGAAGATGTGTTTCTAGTTCCTGCATGCTGCTTTGTTGTGTGACCTTGGACACTGTCACCTCCAGCCTCCTTCACCCACCTCACCTATCAACTGGGGCTAGTAATTGCCTATGGTGGGTGGGCTGGGGGGCTCTGATGCCAAAATGCAGGTAGAAGACACACTGTGAGAGGCATACATCTTCATACATCCTGCAGGGAACGTCCAAGTGAGCATCTGGGACCCATTCGAGCTGAATGACCCCCACCCCTTCATCTGTGTCTTTGGAGGGCAGTGCGTGTCCTCAGCCTGGCAAGAAGAGGAATCTGATCCAAAGCTCTCATGGCAGAGAGGCAGGAGCTGATGGTTTGTAAGGGCAAGGGGCTTGCCCAAGGTCATGCCGAGGAAGGAGTGGGGATGGGTTGAAGGAGATGTTTTCTGCCCCTAAGGGCCTTGGGAAGAGGGTGTGGGTAGGAAGTTTTGGGAAGACTTGAGGAAGGTTGGCATCTTGGAAGAGCTGGGGCCCCAACCTTGGGGAGGGAGCACTGGGATTTGAGCGCCAGACTTGACCTGGATTTGGGCTCTAAAAGGACCCTGCTAAAAGGGGGAAGTCGGGGAAACACTGAGAAGGGGGAAGGATCCAGGACCCACATCTGGCTCCTCCTTAGACCATGTGGGCAGCTCAGGAGTCCCTCTTGGGCTGGATAGTCTGCACAGAAGATTGCCCAAAGGGGCTGGCGGGTGGCGAGAACCATGGCTGGCCACTGGCATTGCGGAAGATGGGGGACAGCTGCTGCTCTGGCTCATCCCCGAAGACCTCCACGTGGCTGTCGGCTTCGGGGTCCAAGGGCTCTGCCTTGGTGTCCTGGCTCAGCCAGCCTGTCATGGCCCAGAAGAGGCAGATGGCGAGCAGAACCCCAGCCGCCACACAGAGCGCTGTGCCTGCCAGGCGACAGGTGCCCAGGGCCTGGTTGTAGTCGGCTGCCCGCTGATCCAACACCAGGAACTCACCCTCACCGATGCCCTCCAGCTTGGGGGGCACTGCATAGCCGGTGGTCAGAGCCGCCACGCCCAGCAGCAGAAGCAGGGTCCCCGAGGACAGGCTGATCTGGGGAGAAGCAGACAGACCAGGAAGCAGTCAGGGTCAGCCAGGGGCCTCTGACCAAGGGATCTCCTTGGATCCTCATCAGACTTAAGGGTAACCACTCTATCCATCCTTAGGAGATTGGAATCACAGAGCACACTGCTGGGGTCTGAGAGGAGGCATAAATTGTCATGTTCTATTTGGAATCCTGAGGCCTCTTAATTTCCTGCCCAGTTCCCACCTAACAGTGGATTTCTCCGGCCAACCCTGCATTTCCCTCCATCCCAATTCATCTCCTTGTCTTTTCTACCTTCCCTGTCTCTACTGGGTTAACTCCTATGCACCATTAGATCTCATCTCAAACCTCACCTCCTCAGGGAGGAGATCCCTGGACTGAGTTGGGTCCCTTGCTTTACTCTGGGCAAACTCTGTGCCTATTCATTCTTCAATACACTTACCATTGAACACACTTGGACATGTATTTTGGTTGCCATGTAAGTGATGTCTGCCTCTCCCGCAATACTGAGAGCCCCATGAGAGCAGAGACTGTGCCTGTTTGGGCTCACTAGGAGTCTTCTGTGCCTAGCACGTGCTGGTACAGAGCAAAGGCTGAATAAATGTTTGCTGAATGACTAAATAAACCACAGCTAAAAGAGTTCCTCAAGGACAGGGGCCTCGTGTCTTAAATTCTGTGTTCCCAAGAGCCTAGCACAGTGCCTGGCAATAAGAAGATGCTTAAAAATTTTAAATACACACTAACCTTTCCTTGGAAGTCTTCCTTGATCATTTCCTCTCCTGGTGTTCTCTACAGACCTGACCTGAAGTTATGTAAGTTGGTCTCTCTGCACAGGTTGGCACCTTACCTCCTCACTAGAGTGAAGTCCTTTGAAAGCAGAAGGAGGGCCCCTCTGCCTCAGTCTCCCGAGAGTATTTAGCAAAGAGCTATGCCCATAGCAGGGACTCAGCACATTGCCACCTCTGCACCTTGACCCATTGGTGCACCCTGGCCGACTAGTCTCCTTGGCTGTTACAGACATCAATTCTTCACATTTTTTTGCTGCCCTGGCAAGGTACTCCAGTCTACCATTGGGAAACCACAGTAAGATTTAAGTGAGATGAATCTCACTTCTTACCAGTCAGCATAGTCCATCTCTTAACCTAATAATTAGTTCAAGGCTGGCAAGTGACCCAATGAGAGCCAATGCAATGCTTGTCGGGACTTCTGGAAATGAAAAGCATTGCTTCTTATAAATGGCGTTTTAAATTTCTGGCTATCCTGAATCTTTTACCTCTCCATATAAACTATAGAGTCAGTTTGTTGATGTCCACAAAATAACTTGCTGGGGTTTTGATTGGCATTGCATTGAATCAAAGATCAGGTTGGGAAGAAATAACATCTTGACAATATTGACTATTCCAATCCACGGACATGAACTATTTCTCCATTTATTTAGTTATTTGATATCTTTTGAGTTTTGTAGTTCTTTTCATATTGCAGATATTTTGTTAGATTTACACCTAAGTATTTCTCTCTTTTTTGGTGCTAAGGTAAATGGTAATATGTTTTTAATATCTTGCTATTTTGCTTTCTCTCTTCCTTTTCTCTCTCTCTCTTTTTTTTTTTCCTTAACAGAGTCTCACTCTGTTGCCCAGGCTGGAGTACAGTGGCACAATCATGGCTCACTGCAGCCTCTACCTCCTGGGCACAAGCGATCCTCCTGGCTCAGCCTCTTGAGTAGTTGGCATCACAGGCCCACGCCACTACATCTAGCTAATTTTTTATTTTTAGTAGAGATGAAGTCTCACTATGTTGCCCAGGCTGATCTTGAATTCCTGGGTTAAAGCAATCCTCCTGCCTCAGCCTCTCAAAGTGCTGGGATTATAGGTGTGAGCTAGTACTCCTGGCCATTTTTCTTTTTCTTTTTTGAGACAGAATTTCACTCTTGTTGCACAGGCTGGAGTGCAATGACACAATCTCTGCTCACTGCAACCGCTGTCTCCTGGGTTCTAGTGATTCTCCTGCCTCAGCCTCCAGAGTAGCTGGGATTACAGGCGCCCATCACCACATCCAGCTAATTTTTGTATTTCTAGTAGAGATGAGGTTTCACCATGTTGGCTAGGCTGGTCTCAAACTCCTGACCTCAGGTGATCCACCCACCTTGGCCTCCCAAAGTGATGGGATTATAGGCTATTTTCTTTTCTGAAGGAAATACCACAGGACATGCTGATTTCCCTTAGATGGTGTGGAGTGAAGATCTGAGGGTCCACACAGTAGTGGCCATTTGGGGAACATGGGAGAGTCTGAAGCTAACAGGCTACCAGGGTGGGGGCACCATGAGGAGGCTGAAGACCAAGAAAACTTGCAAAGTCCGTGGTGTAAAAGGTTGAACTACTGGATCAAACTTTGCCTGAAAGTATGCAACCTTGGGTGTCTTCTAAAAAATGAGCAACATTTTCCCTTCTTTTTTTTTTTTTTGAGACAGAGTCTTGCTCTGTCACCCAGTTGGATTGCAATGGTGTGATCTGGCTCACTGCAACCTCTGCCTCCTGGGTTCAAGTGATTCTCCTGCCTCAGCTTCCAAAGTAACTGGGATTACAGGCGCCTGCCACCACGCCCAGCTCATTTTTTTTTCTTTTTTTTTTTTTTTTGGTGGGAGTTTTGCTGTTTCGCCCAGGCTGGAGTGCAATGGCTAGATCTCAGCTCACTGCAACTTCTGCCATCTGGTTTCAAGCGATTCTCCTGCCTCAGCCTCCCGAGTAGCTGGGATTGCAGGCACCTGCCACCACGCCCGGCTAATTTTTGTATTTTTAGTAGAGACGGGGTTTCACCATGTTGGCCAGGCTGGTCTCAAACTCGTGACCTCGAGATCCGCCAGCCTCAGCCTCCCAAAGTGCTGGGACTACAGGTGTGAGCTACTGCACCCAGCTAATTTTTGTATTTTTAGTAGAGACAGGGTTTTGCTATGTTGACAGGGCTGCTGTTGAACTCTAGACCTCAGGTGATCTGCTCACCTCAGCCTCCCAAAGTACTGAGATTACAGGCATAAGCCACTGCACCTATAATTATTTACATACAATAAATATGTAAATAATTATGTAAATAATTTGCATGTAAATACAAATACAATGAAGGCTCCCTTCATTATTTAAACCCATTTGAATTGGATTTTCTGTTGCTTGAATGTGCAAGACTCCTAACTACTAGGCTATCTCTTCTTTTTTCCTCTGGGCCTCAAATTCAGACTCATTTCCTCCATCAAGGCAGAGGAATCACAGGAGTTGCTCATCTGGCCTTACCTTCCAACACAGTGAGGGCCAGGGCCGGCGGGAGCACAGGACCGGAGGTCCCTCAGGGTCATCGCTGAGAGCAGTGCCTGCACAGTCCTCATAGAAGAGGTGCAGGTAGGAGCGGACTCCATACCACTTGCCATCCTCCACATTGGGGCCGCGGCTGCAGCTGCAGGAACGATTGCAGCTCGGCATCATGGATCCTTGTGGAGCAGGTAAGGTGCAGCTGACGGAGGGAGGGATTAGTGGGAGCTGCTCATGGTAACCTTCATAAGCCCCCCACAAATCTTTATGCCCCACTCGCTTCTCCTCCCACTTGAGACACCCTACACTCATAGCACAGTCTGGCCTTTTGGAATCCCAGCCTGTCCTTCCCGAAGCACAACGCGAATGAGCCGATGCACTGAAGGGCTTAGCCCAGTGCCTGGCAACTGGAGGTGTCAATAAATGTGCATGTTTACCCTGGAGGCCACCAAGTACCTGGGACTGTGGGCTCTGGAGCCTAACCACTTGGACTGGAGTCGTGGACACACTGCTTCCTGGATGTGTGACCTTAGACAAGTGCTTCCACCTTTCTGAGTCTCAGTTTCCTCATCTGTAAAACAGACCTAATAATCATACTTGTTTCATACAGTTATTGTGTCTGATGCTGAGAAATGGTAGCTGTTGTGATTAGTACTATCCTTTTTTTGTTATTACTTCCATCTTGAACTTTTTAGGCTCCGCGTCTGGAGTGAGAGCACCTCATCCTCCACTCTCCTTCAGACCGCCTCCTGGGGGGTAGTTGTCATGGCTGACACTTCGGCTGGAGTTCCCAAGATGCAAGGCTATAAAATGTCCTCCTCAGGACTGCCCCCGAAAGCCTCCAGATTCCAGTGAATTTTGACTCCATAGGAAGTGAAAGTCCAGGGACCCTCAGGATTAGAGGCTCTTAGCCTTAAGGGCTGTTAGATTTCCAGAGAAATCTATCAAATAACCCCCCCTCCCTTTTTTTTTTCCACAAAAGTGGACACAGATCTTGGGAATGGAAGGTACTTGTGTATCCATATACAGGTTTGGCCCAAACCAAAGCCAGGAGGTGCGGGGGAGGACTGGTTCTACCCCAGTCTCCATGATGGCCCTCAGCCTTAATTAGCAGCATCCTACAAAATGAAACAATGTGCTTGTTCCAAAGGGTAAGATAAAGGTCCTGACAGTCCCTCTCACTTCCAATCAGATGTGGTCCTCAAATCCCTGCATAGAGAAACTCACCGAAACAGCTCAGAGAAACACACAGACACATGCTCACAAAGCACACAGAGACAAAACCAGATAGGTACGACATACACACACACACACACACACACATATACACATACACGGCATACAAGATTGCTGTCAAGAAAGCCTGTCCATAAATAGTGGCTTTACACCCTTCGCACTTACAATTCAGGGAAAAGAAGAGCGGGGAAGAAAAGGAGGAAAAACAACAACAACAACAACAACAACAACAACAACCATGACAGAGAAAGGGAAAAGGCAGACACTAAAAGCGACAGACCCTCGGAGGAGGGCGAGAGGTCTGGAGAGGAGGGCTCACCAGAGGAGGTGGGTGGGGCGGGCTGTGAGGAGGGGTGCGGCCAGCGCTGTACCCAGTCCTGAGGCGCTGGGGAGGTCCGGGTGGGGAGAATAAATGGAGCCTGGGGGACGGTAGGAGCCTCAGTGCGGAGACCATTATTAAAGACCGCAGGTGAGGAGGTGTGGAGGGGGCTTCGGGACTGTTGGCCTGGGTCGACTCCTCCCCTCCAATTCACCGCTTCCCCTACTCCAAATAGATGTAATCACTCAGTCCTGCTGGTCCTGGAGAAGGAAGGTGACCTTGACGGTGCCTCCCCCTCGGCCTGGCCCCTCCCCCTCGCGTTTTAGTGTTGCAGGGAGTAGGTCTAGCTGGCGGGGGGCGGGGCGCAGGTAACCGGGACGAGGGTTGCCATGGGAACCGCTAGGGAGGTGTCCCTAGCCGGGAGCCAGGAGGAGCTTGGTGGGAAGGGAGCTGGAAGAGGAGGGGGCTGCGTTGTCCGACAAGGGGAGACGGCGGCGGAGGGAGGAGGCGAGGGGTGGGAGGCATAGGCAAAGGTGACAGGAGCCAGGGGCCGAAGATGGATGGAATCTGTTGCCTCTGCACGGCCTCATTTCATTCAGTTCTCCTTCCCAGAGCCTCAGACTCGCCCACTACAGCGTCCAGCGCTGCCCAGGCGGGGGAGAAGGGCGTCCTCCCGAAGGGGGAAGAGTGGGGGGTGTTGGTCGGGGAAATCAGGCCATTTCCCCCCTTCCCCTTCTCCACCTGCACCCGCACCACTCTTTCTGACAGGACCATCGATCCCCTGGTCCACCCTAACTGCGTCCTTTTCCCTAGAGAGAAACTGAGGCAGAGACGGGTAGGAATGGGTTTTTGGTTTGAAGTGTTGGTGGGGGTGGGGGGTGTCCTTTGAAGTCTCTGCCCAGCCTATCAACCCTGAGGTGTCGAGGGGCGATGGAGCTGTTGCTATCTCTGCCCCCTACTACTTCCCTGGGACCCCCACCTCCCAAACCCGAGGCTCAGGCGCAGCGGTCCTGTCCCAGGCGGGACACAGCCTGGGCTGAGGATGCAGGCAGAGCGCGGGGATTCTCCAGGGGATGGGGCTGGGGTCTGGCCCCGCGTAGAGCAGGGCTAAGCTCACCTCTCTGCCTGCAGTCTCCGCCGAGCAAGCGGGAGCCGGAGTGGGAGCCTAGCAAAAGCGGGTTCGGTTCGCGCCTGCGCCGCAGTTCGGGGCGGGGGTGACATGGGGGCGGGGGAGGGGGGCGCCGGCCAGTCTCAGGGACTGGTTGGTTCTGCAGATAGCGGACCGCTGCAGCTCCCCCAGGTCCTGTCCCCTTCCAGAGTTCCCTTCTCGCTCTGACACCCCAGGTCCCTCACAGAGACCCCTCGGACTCCCTGGGTCCCAACCCCTCATGCAGTCCCTCAAACTCCTTACCGAAGCTCCCATCACTCCCGCAGTTCCCCACGCCTCTCATGGAAGACCCATCCCCTCACTGAGCCTTCATCTCCTCGCTGTACCGTCAGTCCCTTCTCTAGGTCTCCATCCCCCTTATGGAGCCCCCACCCCAGTATATAAACCGGCATCTCCTGGCTGAGCCCCCACCCTCTTCACAGGTTCCCATCTCTCTCTGGGCTCCTACCAGGAAGTCCCCTCCCACTTGCCTTGGGAGCCCCTAACCTCTCTGAAGTCCTCACTTCTCACTCAGTCCCCATCCTCTTTTCTTCCTCTTTTCCTTTTTGAGTCCCTACCCCTCCCTGGTACAGGATCAGCCCTTGTACCCTGAGAAGGAAGTTTGGGTGGAGGACTAGGGGCTAGCCCCAGTTCTGCCCTGGGCAATGTGTGCCCACTGCCCATCTCCCTGGAAAGCCAGCCTGTGCCAGTCAGTTGCATCTACTTCACGCCCTGTCATGAGCTGTCAGCTTTGGTTTTGTCCCACATTTGCTGTGTGATCTTGGCAAAGTCATTGTGCCCCTCCAACCATCATCAGGCACCCTTGCACAAACATGCCTTTGTGTCTTGAGCATCCATTCTGTTTCTCCTTGTGCTAGGGGCTGGGGACACACAGATGAATGAGCTCTGCAAGACAGGGCCACATCTTCCTTTTTAGCTTTTCTTTTTCTTTTTAAAAAAATTTTTTAAATCTGTTGCCCAGGCTGGAGTGCAGTGGCATGATCACAGCTCACTGCAGCCTTGATATCCCAAGGCTCAGGTGATCCTCCCACCTCAGTCACCTGAGGAGTTGGGACTACAGGCTTGCACCATCACGCCCAGCTAATTTTTTTGTATTTTTAGTAGAGACAGGGTTTCACCATGATGCCCAAGCTGGTCTTGAACTCCTGAGCTCAAGTGATCCACCTGCCTCAGCCTCCTGAAGTGCTGGGATTATAAGCATGAGACACCGCGTCTGGTCAAGGCCACATATTTCTTGTTCATGTTGTATCTGTGAGCCTCCCATAGTGCCTGGCACTGAGTAGGCAGCCCAGTAAATATTTAGTGAACACAGTCTAATAATAGTAGCAAACATATTTTTCTCATTATGTGCAAAGTGTTTAAGTGCTTTGTATGTTCTATTTAATACTTATTCATTTAAGTGTGTGTGTGTGTGTGTGTGTGTGTGTGTGTGTGTGTGAGGAACTCTTGCAGCTCAAAACTAAAGGCCCCAAATGGTGACAGGAGATGGCACTGGAGAGGCAGGCAGAAGTGAGACCTCGTGGGGCCTCATAAGCCAAGGTAAGGAGTTTGAGCTTCAACCCAAGGGTAGTGGGGAGCCATGGAAGGGTTATAAAGAGGGGTGGGATGTGATCTGACTTTCATTCTGAAAAGACATCTGGCTGCTGTCGGGAGAACAGTATGTTGAGCACAAGAGTGATAGCAAGAGATCAGTGAAGAGATCAGAGATGACAGCATCTTGGCCTGGTGCAGAGAAATGAAGAGATTCAAGAGATGTTAGACTGTAAAATGAAATACAGGAATAGCAACAGATTGGAGACACCCTGTGGTGGTTTTAAAATACAGCTACAAATTCTTTAGCGTTCCTCTATAGAGAGGTGGGATCCTTGTACCCTCTCTGAATCTTGGGTGAGTTGATGACTGCTTCAACCAATGGAGTATGTGAGGTAACGCTGTGACTTCCAAGGCCAGGACATAAAAGTACGCACAACTTCTGCTAGAACTCTAGCTTTTGGAGCCCTGAGGCACCATGCCTACCTAGGGCTCCATGTCTACCTAGAGGCTGCCATGCTGTGAGGATACCAAGACCATCAGGAGAGGCCACATGAAGGCACCACAGTCCCAGCTAAGCTTACCATTGAGTCATTCCAGTTCGAGCATAAGAGAAGTGAGTGAAGAAGAACCAGAAGAGGCAGGGCATGGTGGCTGACACCTGTAATCCCAGCATTTTGGGAGGCCAAGGCGGATGGATCACCTGAGTTCAGGAGTTCGAGACCAGCCTGGCCAACATGGTGAAACCCCATCTCTACTAAAAATACTAAAATAGCCGGGCATGGTGGCATGCACCTGTCATCCCAGCTACTAGGGAGGGTGAGGCAGGAGAATCGCTTGAACCCGGGAGGCAGAGATTGCAGCGAGCCGACATCGTGCCATTGCACTCCAGCCTGGGCAACAAGAGCAAAACTCCGTCTGAAAAAAGAAGAAGAACCAGATGATTCCAGTGGTTAGTCATTGAATCAGCTTCAGCCTTCAAATCTTCCTAGCTGAAGCCTCAAACATTGCAGAGTAGAAACAAGCTGGCCCCATTGTGCCCTGCCTGAATTCCTGACACACAGAACCCACAAGGATAATCAAGTGGTTGTTGTGTTATACCACTAGGTTTGGGGGTTTTGTTCTGTGCTAACGGATAACTGGAACACAACTTAAGTATCCATCAACGGAAGACAAGTTATATACATTCTATCTCTGTGGAATACTATGCAGTCATTAAAAAGAAGAAATTAGTGCTGTAGTTATTTATATTAATCAAACTTCAAGAGAAGAAAAATGCAGTGTTCTGAAAAGTCTTGATAATATGCCTCCATTTGAAATTCTCAAAAAGATGGCACAAATAGAGAACTTCTGGGAAAATAGACAAGCAAAAGGTAACAGTAGATGCCTTGGGGGAGGGTAACTGATGGCAAGGGTGGGAATGAAGTTCGCTTTTTTTTTTTTTTTTTTTTTTGAGATGGAGTCTTGCTCTGTCACCAGGCTGGAGTGCAGTGGTGCGATCTCAGCTCACTACTAGCTCTGCCTCCCGGGTTCAAGCAATTCTCCTGCCTCAGCCTCCCAAGTAGCTGGGACTACAGGCACATACCACCACACCCAGCAAGTTTTTTTGTATTTTTAGTACAGACAGGGTTTCACCATGTTGGCCAGGATGGTCTCTATCTTCTGACCTCATGATCCGCCTGCCTCGGTCTCCCAAAGTGCTGGGATTACAGGCTTGAGCCACCGTGCCTGGCCGAAATTCACTTTTTACTATACACTTCTATGTTAGTTATCTATTGATTTTGTAAAAATTTAGGTGAGAAATAATGAAGGATTGGAGTGGGCAGGAGAAATGGAAAGGAGGGTGCGGGTCTGAACAATGTCCATAAAGTTAAGTTGGCAGAACTTCTTGGTTACTAAGAAGTAAGGTAAGTGAGAGGGATTGAGAGAGAGAGAGAGAGAGAGCATAGAGGCCCAGTGTTCTGTTTATAGGTCAGGTGGGTGATGCTCCCATTAACAGAGATGTAAAATAGATGAGGGAAAGCCAAGCTGTGGAGAAGTTGATGCCCTTAGCTTTTGGCAGAGCTGAATGGCACTGTACAGGACATACTGGCCGAGAGTCAGGGGCAAGGTCTTGGCCTTAGATACAGCATAGGGAATTGTTCTCACTGCAAATGGCAGTTTTAAACTTGAACTGGCTTTAAGCAAAGAGAATATAAAGGCTCACATAATTGAGAAGTCAAGGGACACTGGCTTCAGGCATGGCTGTATCCAGATGCTCAGGATCTTTCTCTTTTATTTCTTGGCTCTTCCCTCATCTGTGTTGACTTCAGTGTCAGGCAGATTTTCCCTATATGGTGGCAAAATGGCCACAGACTTTAAATTTAACTGCTGGGAAAAGAATCTCTCTCTCCCTATGCCCTGATATTGATCCCCTTGCCCCAGTTGGGTAATATGTCATTTACTGAACCCACTGGAGTATCTCTGATTGGCTGGTTACTTGCTCACCCTTTGGGTGGCTGGCAGTGGTTAACCCAGAGAAACCTCTTGGACTGACAGCCTGCTTGAAGAGGTTCCCTAAAGGGAAATTGAAATACTGTTACTGTAAGCAAGGGCAGTGGGGCCAGGCGCGGTGGTTCATGCCTGTAATCCCAGTACTTTGGGAGGCCGAGGCAGGCGGATCACGAGGTCAGGAATTTGAGACCAGCCTTACCAACACGGTGAAACCCTGTCTCTACAAAAAATACAAAAATCAGCCAGGGGTGGTGGCATGCGCCTGTAGTCCTAGCTACTCAGGAGGCTGAGGCAGGAGAATCACTTGAACCCGGGAGGCGGAGGTTGCAGTGAGCCAAGATCGTGCCATTGCACTCCAGCCTGGGTGATAAAAAAAAAAAAAGAAAGAAAGAAAAAGCAGTGGATGTAGAGCTGGCAAGAACAATGACATTGAGATGAAGTGTGCTCAGGTCAGAGCTCCGAGGAAGCCCTCTGCTGCAGGCTGAATGTTTGTATCTCCCTCAAATCCATATGTTGAAGTCCCAAGGTGATGGTATTTGAAAGTGGGCCTTTGGGAGAGGTTACAGCCCTGATAAGAGGAGACCTGAGAGCTTGCTTCTTCTCTTCTCTGTGCCATGTGGGGCTACAATAGGATGGCCGTTATATAGACAAGTCAGGCCCTCGGCTGCCAGCAGAATGGAATTTGCCAGCACTTTGATCTTAGACTCTTCACCCTGCAGACCTGAGGAATAAATGTGTGTTGTCAAGCCACCCACTCCATGCTAAGCTGTTATAATAGCCCAAGCAGATTAAGATGACTGTTTGACTGTCTATGGCTGCATAACACACCACTCCAAAGACAATTATTTTATCATCTTTCACAGTTTCTGTGGGTCAGGAATTTGGGAAGGGCTCATCTGGGTGGTTCTGCCTTGGTGTCTCTTTTGTGATTACAGTGGAAGCTGGAGCAGTGGGGAACTGGAGCAGCTGGGAGCTGGCCAAGCATCTCTCTCTTCATATAGCCTCAAGGCCTCTCCGTGTGGGCTCTCTGCGTGAGCAAGTTGGGCTTCCTCCCAGCATGGCAGCTCAGAGTGTTGACACCTCTTACACTCTGTAGCTCAGGACTCCCATGAGTCAGGCCACATTGCCCTTATGACCCAGCCTCACAAGTCACCATAGAATCATTTCTACCGTAGTCTGAGTCGCTAAGTTTGGCTCAGATTCAAGGGGAAGAAACACAGACTCTGCCACTCAGTGGGAGGAGTCTTAAATAATTTATAGACATTGTTGGGCACCATGGCTCAAGTCTATAATCCTAGCACTTTGGGAGGCCAAGACGGGAGGATTGCTTGAGCCCAGGAGCTCGAGACCAGCTTGGTCAACATAGGGAGATCCTATCTCTTCAAAAAACTTAAAAGTTAAAAAAAATTAGCTGAGCATGGTGGCATGCGTCTGATCGCACCACTACACTCCAGCTCGGGCAACAAAGTGAGACTCTATCTCAAAAAAAAAAAATTATGGACATGTTTTAAAACTGCCATACTACTTTTGAAGAGGTCAGAGGAGGAGAAAGAACCACAGAAGCATCTAGAGAGATGGTGGGTGGTGGTGGCTGGGGGCAAGAATCTCGGATGTGTGTATGTGTGTGTTGGAGTGGGGGTGCATTGTGTCATAGAGACCAAAGAAACACATTTCCAAGAAAGGCCTGTTCAGCCTTGCCAAGTGCATAAGAGACACATAGCAGGACAACGGGACTTAGATTTGGCAACAAGGAGGCCAGTGGGAATCTTGGCCAGAGAATTTAGGGTGTGATAGGGGAGGTAGCCAGATCGCAGTAGGTTGAGAGGTGATGTGGGAGGCAAAAACGTGAGGAGGCAGGGGCACTTCGTGGAGTGGTTGGGAGAAGGGGTGTGTGTGTATGTGCGCCTGTGTATGTGCATGTGTGTGTGTGTGAAGTGCAAAGAGCCCCACACCATGGAGAGAAGGGGAGGGGGACCGTGATATCAGAGCAGGGATAGATGAAATTCTGGGGCAGTGGGAAGAGATGAAGTCAAATATCCAGGGGGATGGGCTGGCCCTGACTAGCAAAGGAGGGACCCCGTATCCTCTGAGAGCCTGGGGAGGAGGGGAGGGGTCCACCAAGAACAGCCACAATGTAGTGTCTGTGAGTTGAATTCTGGAGTCCAGCAGATCTACATTTGAATCTTGGTTCCACCACTTACTGCTTACATGATTTGAGCACTCTGTGCCTCAGTTTCCCTGACTGTAAAATGAAGATAATTTAAGTACTTGCCTCTCAGAGGAGTTGAAAGAGTGAAATGAGATGTGCATATAAGACACTTATCCAAAGTACCTGGAACAGAATTAGAAGTCAGCAAATTATGATTATTGTTACTGTTATTCTTATATTAGTTTATAGGTGAGTAGGGTGGGAAGGTGAGAGACATGACACCTGATAAACTGTCTACTTTTGAGAAAAACAAAATGGATTATCTATTAAGAAATAGGAAAATTTGTCTGGGCATGGTGGCTCACACCTGTGATCCCCGCACTTTGGGAGGCCGAGGTGGGTGGATCACTTGGGGTCAGGAGTTTGAGACCAGCCTGGCCAACATGGTGAAACTCTGTCTCTACTAAAAATACAAAAATTAGCCGGACGTGGTGGTGCACGCCTGTAGTCCCAGCTACTCTTGAGGCTGAGGCAGGAGAATCACCTGAAGCAGAGGTTGCAGTGAGCCAAGATCATGCCACTGCACTCCAGCCTGGGTGACAGAGACTCTGTGGAAGGAAGGACGAGAGGGAGGGAGGGAGGAAGGAAGGAAGGAGAAAATTTTAGGTCAGCAAAGGCTTAAAAAGCATGGTAAGGCAGATACAAAAGGCCACATGTGGTATGATTCCATTTATGTGAAATATTCAGAATTAGCAAATCCATAGAGTCAGAAAACAGATAAGTGGTTGCCAGGGTCTGGGGAAAGGGAGGAATGAGGAGTTCTTACTTAATGAGCTTCCTTTTTGGGTGATGAAATTATTTTGGAGCTAGATAGTCGTGATGATTGAACAACATCGTGAATGTTATAAATGTTATAAATGTAATAAATATCACTAACAGTAAATTTTATTATGTGTATTCTACTACAATTTTAAAAAATGAATAGTGAAGATTTGGAACAACCAACAATAATATGATGTTAGCTAGGCATGGTGGCACATGCCTCTAGTCCCAGCTACTCATGAGGCTGAGGCAGGAGGATCGCTGGAACCCAGGAGGTCAAGACTGCAGTGAGCTGTAATTGTAGCACTGAACTCTAGTCTGGGCAACAGAGCAGGAGCCTGTCTCAAAAAATAAGTAAATAGGGCCGGGCACGGTGGCTCACGCCTATAATCCTAGCACTTTGGGAGGCTGAGGCAGGTGGACTGCCTGAGCTCAGGAGTTTGAGACCAGCCTGGGCAACATGGTGAAATCCCATCTCTACTGAAAAGAAAAAAAAAATAGCCAGAGTGGCAGAGCCTACTCGCTCGGGAGGCTGAGGCAGGAGAATTGCTTGAACCCAGGAGGCAGAGGTTGCAGTGATCCAAGATTGTGCCACTCCAGCCTGAGTATACTTACAGTTATTTCTTGATTATATGTTAAACAAGGGGTGGATTATTCATGAGTTTTCTGGGAAAAGGGTGGAAATTTCCCAGAATGGAGGGTTCCTCCCCGTTTTAGACCAGAGGGTAACTTCCCCATGTTGCCATGGCATTTGTAAACTGTCATGGTGCTGGTGGGAGTGTCTTTTAGCATGCGAATGCATTATAATTTGCATATAATCAACAGTGAGGATGACCCAGAGTCACTTTTATTGCCATCTTGGTTTTGGTGGGTTTTGATGGGCTTTTTTTTTTTTTTTAACTGTATCTTGTTTCATCAGCAGAATCTTTGCGACCTGTATCTTGTGCCAACATCCTATCTCATCCTGTGACTAAGAATGCTAACCTTCTGGAAATGCAACCCAGTAGGTCTTAGCCTTATTTTACCCCACCCCTATTCAAGATGGAGTCGCTCTGGTTCGAATGCCTCTGACACAAGGGCAGCTTTCAGCAATAGAATACTGTAGAAGTCATGCTGTGCCAGTTCTTCCTCTTCCCACCTCTTGGAACACTCACTTGTGAGACGTTCCCTCTAGGACCCAGTCCCCATGCCAAAGAAGCCCAAGCCACATGGAAAGCCCACATGGAGGAGCTCCAGAAGACAGCCCCAGGCAACCTCCAGCCCACAGCTGGCACCAGCTACTGTACTGGACAGCATCATGTGAGTGAATCTTGGATATTCCAGCCCATATGAGCGCCCTCAGATAACATCATGACTACAAGAACGGTTCCACTGAATCTCAAAAACCCACAGAATATTGGCAGACACTAAAGTGGTTTGTTTTTGCAGCAACAGACATCTGAAACCAATCCTTACTGTGGTCTCTGCATCCTTAGAGGATCTACTGCCTTCTCCTCCCAACCTTACTCTTTGCTCTCATCTTCCTCTACTCCCTCACTCCAGCCACACTGGTCTCCTGGCTATTCCTTGAATGAACAAAGATATTGGGCAAAGTCCTACCTCCAGGCTCCAGAACCTCTGCACTTTTTGTTTCTGTGCTTTTATTGCTTTTTCTCTTGATATCTGCATGGCTAGCTTCCTGCTTTATTCTCTGCTCGTGTGTCACCTTATCAAAGAGGGTTTATTTAAACCCTGTGGTAGAGACATAGACTGCTCGCTAAATTTCCATGTGCCTCACCAGTCCCCTTGGAGTTAGGCAAAGCTCTGTGGTTACTTCTGGCGAATGAACTATGAGCAGAGTGATGCATGTCACTTCTGGGCCAAATAATTTGTTCCAGTTGCTACTGCTACCTAACAAACCACCCTAAAACTTAGTGATTTGAAACTACAACAATCATTATTTTACTAACAAATCTGTAATTTGGGCAATTCTCAGCAAGAAGGCTCAAATCTGTTCCACTTGGCAATAGCTGGGTTGCTAAACAGGGGACTGGACAGATTTACTTCCAAGGTGGCTTGTCCACCTGGCTGACAAGTTGGTGATGGCTGTTGTTGGGGCTCAGGTGGGGCTCAGGACCAGGGGCCTCAGTTTTCCATGTGGTACTCTACACAGTATATTAAGCTTCCTCATAGCCTGGTGGCTGGATCCCCAGAATGAGTATCCCAAGAAAGAGGAGGTAAACGCTGCAAGATTCCTAAGGCCAGAGCTTAGAAACTGCTCCAATATCATTCCCACTTGTCATAAGGCCACATCCAAGGGGAGGAGACTCCTACCTCTCAGTAGCAGAAATGTCAAATAATTAGGGGGCTATGTTTCAAAACTGCTACAGCATTGAAGAGCTGATCCATGACCCTCCATTATCTTTTCTCCTGCCATAACAACTGTGGAGACTGCATGTAGACATGGTGGACCAGAAGATGGAAGCAGACTGGACTGCTGAGCCATTGCGTGAGGACAGCTGCTCCGGAAAGTCACAGTATCAGAATCTGTTTAAGCAGGAAATAAGCCTTCGTTGTGTTAATCCACTGGTATTTCAGAGTTCATTTGTTACTATGTCAAAATGCAGCCTATCCTCATTGATAAAGAAATTGGTACCAGAAGTAGGGTGCTTATGTCATCAAAACCAAAATGTGCAGCAGTGACTTAGTGGTTGTGGCAGCCAGCAGGGAAGCTGGTAATCCTTGTCATACAAAAGCAAAACATTTGGTAAAACTTTTACTGCAGTAACTTGGAAAGCAGACTCTATGGGCACCTTTGGCTGCATTTGTCAAAATATTCAAGAGAAACATAAGCTCAGAAATGAACTGACTGACCTACAAGTAGAAATAAAAGGGAAGCAAGTTTAGAAATGTAGGTCCTTGCAGAAGTGGAAAAGTCTGACATTTCTGGATCCCAAGTAGAAAGAGATGAGCTTTAAAAAGGTGCTAAGCATACTAAAATTAGCATTTCATTAAAATGCTTCAGGGCAAAGACTAAGTGAAGAGTGTGGCCTTCCCAGCAATTTTTAAAAAATTCTTTTCTTTTTTTTTGAGACGGAGTTTTGCTCTTATTGTCCAGGCTGGAGTGCAATGGCACAATCTTGGCTCACGGCAACCTCTGCCTCCCGGGTTCAAGCGATTCTCCTGCCTCAGCCTCCTGAGTAGCTGGGATTACAGGCATGTGCCACCACGCCTGGCTAATTTTGTATTTTTAGTAGAGATGGAGTTTCTCCATGTTGGTCATGCTGGTCTCAAACTCCTGACCTCAGGTGATCTGCCCACCTCAGCCTCCCAAAGTGCTGGGATTATAGGCGTGAGCCACCAAGCCCTGCCAAAAATTTCTTTTTTATCAATTAAAGTACTTCAAAGCTAGAATCAGCTAAAGTACAAGATTGCATATTTTAAAGGCTTTGAGTGAAAAATGCCTGTAAAAACTCAGAGCCAAGATCACATTAGAGGTGCAACTCTGCCACCTGTTATTCTTGCTAATTGCCGTTACATTGAGAGTGACAGCTTTGGGATAGGAAGCAAAGAAAAAAAGCAGACTTAAGAACAATGTATTGAAAAGTATTGTGGGTATGGTTTTAGTACCATTAACTACAGTCAACTGGATAAGAAACCTAAGTATTTTTTTGAGATGGAGTTTCGCTCTTGTTGCCCAGGGTAGAGTGCAATGGCATAATCTCGGCTCATTGCAACCTCCACCTCCTGGGTTCAAGTGATTCTCCTGCCTCAGCCTCCCAAGTAGCTGGGATTACAAGCATGTGCTACCATGCCCAGCTAATTTTTTGTATTTAGTACAGACGGGGTTTCACCCTGTTGGTCAGGCTGGTGTCGAACTCCTAACCTCAGGTGATCTGCCCGCCTCGGCCTCCCAAAGTGCTGGAATTACAGGCGTGAGCCACTGCGCCCGGCCAGAAACCTAAGTTTTTAAGAGAATTATACTGCCAAAGAAATCACAAACCTGGGCTACAAAGCCTAAGAGCCTGGGTGCCTGTAATCCTAGCACTTTGGGAGGCTGGGGGCGGGTGGATTGCTTGAGCCCAGGAATTCAAGACTAGCCTGGCCAACATGGCAAAACTCTGTCTCTACAAAATACGCAAAAATTAGCTGGATGTGGTGGTGTGTGCCTGTAGTCCCAGCTCCTTGGGAGGCTGAGGTGGGAGGTTCACCTGAGCCCAAGGAGGTTGAGGCTGCAGTGAACTGTGATTGCACCACTGTACTCCAGCCTGGGCAACAACAACAAGAAAAAGCCTGTGACTGTTTGGGTCTCCAAATGATCCTAGTCACTTCATGCCCATTAGGATGGCTACCATAAAACAAAACAGAATGACAAGTTTTGGCAAGGATGTGGGGAAACTGGAACCCTGTGAATTGTTGATAACAATGAAAAAATGGTGTAGATGCTGTGGAAAACAGCATAGTGATTCCTTGAAAAAGTAAAAATAGAATTACCACATGATCCAGAAATTTTGCTTCTAGGTATATACCCCAAAGAATTGAGGTCAGGCGTGGTGACTCACTCCTGTAATCCCAGCACTTTGGGAGGCAGAGAACTCTTGAAGTCAGGAGTTCGAGATCAGCCTGACAAACATGGCAAAACCTCATCTCTACTAAAAATACACACACACACACACACACAAACCAGGTGCGGTTGTGTGTGCCTGTAATCCCAGCTACTCGGGATACTGAGGCAGGAAAATCACTCGGACCCAGGAAGTGGGGGTTGCAGTGAGCAGAGATTGTGCCACTGCACTCCAGCCTGGGCAACAGAGTGAGACTGTCTCAGAGAAAAAAGAAAAAAAAGAACTGAAAGCAGTGTATCTTGAAGAGACATTTCCAAACCCATTTTCATAGCAACATTGTTCTCAATGGCCTGCAGGTGGAAGCAACCCAAGTGTCTATCAACCAATGAAAGGATAAGCAAGATGTGATACACACATGCAGCAGAATATTACTCTGCTTTAGAAAGGGAGGAAATTCTGATACATGCTACAACATGGATGAACCTTGAGGACATGATGCAAAGTGAAACAGAACAGTCACGAAAAACAAACACTGTATGATTCTGCTTATATGAGACATCTACCATAGTCAAATTCATACATATAGAAAGCAGAATGTGGTTGCTAGGAGCTAGGGGGAGTGGGGAATGGAGAGTTAATGCGTAGTGGGTCCAGAACTTCAGTTTCGCAGGATGAAGAGTTCTCAAGATGGATGATGGTGATGGTTGCACAAAAATGTGACTATACTTAATGTCAAAAGAGCTGTACACCTAAAGATGCTTAAGACGGTAAATATTATGCTATCTGTATTTTACCACTATATATATATATACACACACACACATATATATGGAGGGAGGGAGGGAGAGAGAGAGTTTCGCTCTTGTTGCCCAGGCTGGAGTGCAATGGCACGATCTCAGCTCACTGCAACCTCGAACTCCCAGGTTCAAGCGATTCTCCTGCCTCAGCCTCCTGAGTAGCTGGGATTACAGGCACACGCCACCACGCCTGGCTAATTTTGTATTTTTAGTAGAGATGGTGTTTCTCCATGTTGGTCAGGCTGGTCTCGATCTCCTGACCTCAGGTGATCCACCCATCTCGGCCTCCCAAAGTGCTGGGATTACAGACGTGACCCACCGTGCCCAGCCCTCAAAATATTTTTTTAATAATCTTAGGGTCCCCGACAGTTTACAGGCAGTGAGTGAACTGAAAAAGCTGCATACCTCCCAAGGTACTTTTGGGCCTTTTTGCTTCCAGTGGATTTCTTGCTCTTTCTTGCTTTGCAGAGCTGACCCCTGGAAGTTACTCAGCCTCCTTTGTCAGCTGGCCTCTAGCTGACAAAGTTAGGGGGAGAAACAGGGAAGCCAGCCTTTTTCTTCCCAACCTTCTCTGACTTCCCTAGCCCATCGTGACTGATACAACCCCCCCATCTAAAATAGTAGCCCCTCCTTACACTTTGTCCTCTTCACTGCATGACATCATTATGTGCATTTATCTGTTTATTCATTATATGTTTCCATTTACTAGAGTATAAGCTCTGTGAGGGAAGGGACTATGTCTGCTTTTCACCGATGAATCCCCAGTCCTTAAGACAGTGCCTGGAACATAGTAGGTGCACAGTAAAGGTTTATTGCAAAAGTGAATAAATTTAGTAATCGAACCAAACACATACAAGAGAAGAAGGAAGTGCTCATTTCAGCAGCACATATACTAAAATCAGAACAATACAGAGGGCTGAGCACAGTGGCTCATACCTGTAATCCCAGCACTTTGGGAGGCCGATGCTGGCGGATCACTTGAGGTCAGGAGTCTGAGACCAACCTGGCCAACAAGGCAAAAACCCGTCTCTACCAAAAAATACAAAAAATTAGCCCGGCGTGGTGGTGTTCACCTGTAATCCCAGCTACCTTGGTGGCTGAGGCAAGAAGAATTATTTGAACTTGGGAGGTGGAAGTTGCAGTGAGCTGAGACTGTGCCGCTGTACTCCGGCCTAGGTGACAGAGTGAGACTCTGTCTCAAAAAATAAAAAAGAACAGGCTGGGCACAGTGGTTCATGCCTGTAATCCCAGAGGTTGGGAGATCGAGTTCAGCCTGGCTAACATAGTGAAACCCCGTGTCTACTAAAAATACAAAATTAGCTGGCTGTGGTGGCAGGCGCCTGTAATCCCAGCTACTTGGGAGGCTGAGGCAGGAGAACTGCTTGTACCAGGAAGGCAGAGGTTGCAGTGAGCCGGGATCGCGCCATTGCACTCCACCCTGGACAACAGAGTGAGACTAGGTCTCAA
>NC_045453.1:3803269-3820739 GCF_002776525.5 Piliocolobus tephrosceles
AAGAAGAAGAAGAAGAAGGAGAAGAACTCTGAGGAGCATATGACAGGTAATCACAGTCTGAAATGAAAGCCAGAGAGGTCAAAGACCTTCTCCAAGTCACAAAACAAATCCTCCACTGACCTGAAACCCAGGTCTCTTTGTATTCTGGGTTGTATCCAGCTCTACACAGAGACCCTTAGCCTTGGGTTTTCTGGAGGAGAAAGAGCAAAACTTGACATTTAGTTAAAAGGAAACCCTGAAAGCAGCTGAGGGTGAGAAACTGGGTTGCTAAGAAACCCCCAAGGATGCGGGAGATGGTTGGCATCCATTGCTAGGCAACCTAGAAGAAGCTAGACAGGCAGGTTTGGCTACAGACACCTTTCTCCCTCCTTTTCATAGACTCCTAGAATGCTGGGCTAGATATGCTCTTAAGAGACAGATATCTAAGTCTGGGTGTTGTGGCTCACACCTGCAATCCCAGCACTTTGAGAGGCCGAGGCAGGTGGATCACTTGAGGTCAGGAGTTCAAGACCAGCCTGGCCAATACAGTGAAACCCTGTCCCTACTGAAAATACACAAAAATTACCTGGTCATGGTGGTGCATGCCTGTAATCCCAGCTACTCGGGAGGCTGAGGCAGAAAAATCACTTGAACCTGGGAGGCACAGGTTGCAGTGAGCCGAGATCACGGCACTGCACTACAGCCTGGGTGACAGAGTGAAACTCGGTCTCAAAAAAAGCAAAAACAAAAAAAAAAAACAAAGCAAAAAGAGATTTCTAGTCCAACCACCTAATCACACAGATGGGGAAACTGAGGCCTCGAAAGGCAAGGTGATTAGCCTAAAGTCCCTCTAATTCCTCCACATGAACAAAGATTAAATAGCATGGGTGAGGCGGGAAGCATTGTCACTGGAGAGTGGCCTTGCGTAGCTGGGGCAGTTTGAGGAAAAATCTATGAAAGATAAAGTGACCAAAGATAAATCTATAAAAGAGCGAGGGAGTCAACTGCAAAATGCCTCGAATTTCAAGTCAAGAACTTGAGAGTTTATCTTGAGGGTATTAAGGGGCCATTGAAAGGTTTACAGCAATGGTCAGGTTTGTGTTTTCAAAAGACCCCAGGTGGGCATGGTGGCTCACACCTGTAATCCCAGCACTTTGGGAGGATGAGGCCGGCGGATCATATGAGGTAAGGAGTTCAAGACCAGCCTGACCAACATAGTAAAACTCTGTCTCTACTAAAAATACAAACATTAGCCAGGTGTGGTGGCATGTGCCTGTAATCCCAGCTACTCAGGAGGCTGAGGCAGGAGAATCGCTTGAACCCAGGGGGCGGAGATTGCAATAAGCCGAGATTGTGCCATTGCACTCCAGCTTGGGCAATAGAGCAAGACACAGTCTCAAAAAAAAGGAGACCCCTTGGAGGCCAGGCGCAGTGGCTCACACCTGCAATCTCAGCACTTGGCAGGAGGATCTCTGAAAGCCAGGAGTTTGTGACCAACCTGGGCAACATATAAGACCCCATGTTTACCATAAAAAAAAAAAGACTCCTTGACTCCGTGGGCTGCGGTGTGGAGACTCGGGATAAAGTCCAAATACCTTCAAGGTCCTTCTCACTCTTGCCCGTCACCCTTCTCTCTCCACACCGTCCCCGCAAGCTGGTTAGCTTCTGTGTCTGCCACTCTAACCAGGTCTTCCCATGTACTGTTGCTGGCATCTGTAAAGTCCTTTCCTTCACCTCACTCTGCCTTTATCCTATTGTTTCAATTATTACTTTATAGCAAACTGCCCCAAAACCTAACAGTGTGGACTACTGCCATCTCATTATGTTCAAGGACTCTGTGGGTCAGGAATTCAGACAGGATATAGAAGGGATGGCTTGTCTCTGCTCTGTGATGGCTGGGCCTCTGCTGGGAAGGCTGTCCAACAGCTGGGAGTGACTTGAATTATGAGGGGCTGGAATCAGCTGGAGGCTTCTCCACTCATAAGTCTGGTGCCTGGGCTTAGCTGTCAATTGGAGCACCTACCTACACACGGTCTTCCCACGTGGCCTGGGCTGCTTCACCACGTGGCAGTCTTGGCTGTTGGCCTTTCAACATGGCGGTTCAGCACCACTTAGCCTTGGAAATCCTGCAGCATCATGTCTGCTGTGTCCTGTTGGTTACAAGTGGATCATGAAGGCCAACGCAGATTCAAAGGGAAGGTAATTTAAAGGAGGAATGTCAAAGAACGTGTAGCCATGTTCTAAGGTCATCACATCCTACTGAGATTTCAGGCCACAGCTTAAACATCACCTCCTCCAGGGAATGACCTGACCACTCCCCGCTCCATGTCTGGGTTAAGTGTCTCCTCAGTGTGTTCTCCCAGACTCACTATCCATCGCCAGCAAAGCATTTCCATTCCTGGATTAATGTGTCTCCTCAGACCTGTGAGCTCACTGAGGACAAATCACGTTTTTCACTTTTGTATGCCCAGCACCTAGCACGCAGCCTGGTCAAGGCAGACCTTCCCCACCCTGCCCCCCCTCCTTTTTTTTTACAGGCAGGGTCTAACTCTGTCACCCAAGCTGGAGTGTAGTGGCGTGACCATGGCTCACTGCAGCCTTGAACTCCTGGGCACGAGGAATCTTCCCGGCTCAGCCTCCTGAGTAGCTGGGACTACAGGCTCACGCCACTGTGCCTGGCTAATTTTTTAAATTATATTTTTTAGAGGCAGGGTCTTGTTTTATTGCCCAGGCTGGTCTCAAACTCCTGGCTTCAAGTGATCCTCCCACCTCGGCCTCCCATAGTGCTGGGATTATGGGCATGAGCCACCATGCCCAGCCCAGACCCTTAATAATGTTTGTTGAATGGGTGAGTGAATGTGCTAAGGCAAGGAGTCCAATCCAGAGTCATTCCTTCCTTAAGAAGCTTACATAAAAATTGGAGAGAGACAAAAATAAAAACCTCATGTGATAAGTGCCAAATAGTGATAAACGCTATTAAGAAAAATAAAGCAAAGTAACAGGGTAGTTTATGGAGGATGTTACTTTATATGGATGGTCAGGGAGGACACTGTGAGGTACTCCCCGTGCCTACTCCAGGGCACTTTGAGGTAGTACCCTGGGAGCTGGGACCTGAAGAAAGTAAGACATGTGGCTATCTGGAGGAAGGGTATTTTTTGTTTTTCGAGACGAAGTCTCACTTTGTCTTGCCCAGGATGCGGTGCAGTGATGCGATCTCAGCTCACTGCAGCCTCTGCCTCCTGGATTCAAGCGATTCTCCTGTCTCAGCCTGCCGAGTAACTGGGACTGCAGGCATGTGCCACCACGCCCAGCTAATTTTGTGTTTTTAGTAGAGTCGGGGTTTCGCCATGTTGGCCAGGCTGGTCTCGAACTCCTGATTTCAGGTGATCCACCAACCTGAACCTCCCAAAATGCTGGGATTACAAGCGTGAGCCACCGCACCCAGCCAGAGGAAGGGTATTTTAAGCAGAGGGAAAAGCATGTGCAAAAGCCTTCAGGCGGAAGTGTGATTGGCACTTTTGAGGAACAGCAAGGGGACCAGTGTGACTGAGCATGTGAGAAACAGAAAAAGTAGTAGCAGATGAGGCCCAGGCTGAGCCACAGGCCACTGCTCGTGGGGCTTTGGGGGCCATGCTGAGGACTCTGGCTTCTACTGAATGAGAGTATTTGGAGAGTTTTGAACAGAGGCAGGGTGTGCTGGGATTTACGGTTTAACCAGATCACTCTGGCTGCTATGTGGACAATAAGACTATGAGTGGGGCAAAGGAAAATGCAAGAAGCCCTTCGTATGCCCTTATATCCTGGACCCAGAGGCCATAGATGATGTGAGAAGTGACAAGACACAGGGCATATTTTGAAGGTAGAGCCAAAAGGGTATAAAGGAGATGGTGTTGGGAGGAAAAGAGGCATCAAGGATAACTGAGAGGCTTTAGCCTTTCATTTCACACCAGCTGTGAAGATGTAGTGTGTGGAAGCAGGCTTGGGAGTGCTGTGGAAACAAGAGTTCATTTTTTGGCATGTCAAGTTTGAGGCGCCAATTAGATATACCAGTGGAGATGACAAGAAGGCAGCTAGTCTAGCCATGTCTGGGATGGAGATGTAGACCTGAGAATCCTCAGCTATGATACTTCAGTGTCCCAAGTAGCTGAGACTACAGGTATGCACCACCATGCCCAGCTAATTAAAAAAAAAAAAAAAAAAAAAAAATTAGTAGAGATGAGGTCTTGCTATGTTGGTCAGGTTGGTCTCGAACCTCTGAACTCAAGAAATCCTCCCACCCTGGCCTCCCGAAGTGCTGGGATTATAGGTTTTGATAAGCAGAATTCTAAGATGGCCCCCAAGATTCCCAGTCTCTGGTGTAGCTGCCCTAGACAGCCTCCTCCCTTTGAGTGTCAGCAAATTTAGTATGATGGCTGTCACTCTTACAAGGCTACAATATACTGCAAAGGTGAAGGGATTTTTTGCACATATAAAGATCCCACATTAGTTGATGTCTAATCAAAAAGGAGATATTCCTGGGTGACTCTGACCTAATTAGGGAAGCTTTTCTTTTCTTTTTTTTTTTTTTTTGGGACAGAGTCTCACTCTGTCACCCAGGCTGAAGTGCAGTGACTTGGTCTTGGCTCATTGCAGCCTCCGCCTCCCAGGTTCAAGTGATTCTCCTGCCTCAGCCTCCCAAGTAGCTGGGATTACAGGTGATTGCCACCATGCCAGGCTAATTTTGGTATTTTTACTAGAGACGGGGTTTCACCATTTGGCCAGGCTGGTCTGGAACTGCTGACCTCAGGTGATCCACCCACCTCGGCCTCCTGAAGTGCTGGGATTACAGGTGTGAACACACCATGCCAGGCCAGGGGAGGCTTTTAAAAGAGAGCTTAAACCTTCCCTGAGCCAAGTGACTCCAAGCAGCAGAAAAATTCTCTGCTGGCCTTGACAAAATAAGTAGCAATATTGCGAGAAAGCTGGGGAGGCCCTGTGGGGGCTGTGTGGCAAGAAACTGTTAGCAGCTTGTAGTAATCAGGAGTGGCACTGACAGCCAGCAATAGAACAGGGATCTCTGTCCTATAAGCACAAGGAACTGAATTCTGCCCACTATCATGAGAGTTTGGAAAAGGCTGCTGAGCTCCAGGAAGGAATGCAGGCCACCAGCTCCCCAGTTGCTGCCTTGTGAGATCCTGAGCAGAGACCCAGCTAAGGCATGCTGGACTCCTGACCCATGGAGACTGGAATAACAAATGCATCTTGTTTTACACTGCTAAGCTGGTGGCAATTTGTTGCGCAGCAATAGATGAGAAACAATACATCAGCGTATGGTGTTCTGAAAGCCTTGGAAGCAGGGTGGCTCACACCACCCAGGCAAGGGGCATGACCCAGCAATGAGTCAACAGGACTGCATGAATGGAGTGAGACTGGAGTGCAAGTCAGTTGCTTCGCCCTGACTCCCACCTCCCAACTGCACAGAACTTTGGTTCTACTCCTCTTAGCCACTAGGTGGCCCCAGAGACCCCATAAGGAGTTGTCTCCCCAGCCTTTCAGGTCGGCATCTGAAATGGAAGGAACCAAAATA
The DNA here is from genome assembly GCF_002776525.5 of Piliocolobus tephrosceles. Taxonomy (NCBI): domain Eukaryota; kingdom Metazoa; phylum Chordata; class Mammalia; order Primates; family Cercopithecidae; genus Piliocolobus; species Piliocolobus tephrosceles. The sequence goes on from NC_045453.1 coordinate 3,808,815, forward strand.
TGGTCCCTCTTCTAGTCCTATTACCGACTCCCCCATTCGGCCCACAAAGGGGAAGAGGCTTGCCCAAGGTCCCAAGGTCCCAAGGTCCCACAGCTCTCTAGCATTATCTCCAGTCAGGCATTTCACGGTGCATCCCATTCCAGGCTATTCTTTAAGACAAACTCAGATGACGACCTCCCTCCTACCTGCTTTTACCAGGGGAGGGACTGGCAGTGAGAATGGTATCAGCAGGGAGCCCTGGAGGGCCTGTGGGCTGAGGCTGGAGTCTCTAATTGACGTGACTGGTGTACAGACTAGGAAAGTGTGCAGACCCTAGGTTGGTACTGATGGCGTTGGTGAAGACTCTTGACATTGGGATACATCCAACAGGCCGAGCTGCAGTTGCTGGGCCACTGACCCAATTCCCTTCGTCCAGTCCCTTGAACCCTCTGCTGTAGACTGAGTTTCTCTAGAAACAGACAATGAGACTGAGTTTGGGTTGCAAAATGTTTATTAGGAATAAGCACCTGTGAAAAGAAGAGGAAGCAGGCCTGGGCACAGGAAGTCAAACTGTGCTGCAGGCCTGACGAAGCCCTGGTTGTTCTGGGCCTGCTGGGAGTACTGCCTGTCAGTGTGTGTCCCATGTTGGATTGAAATGACCAGGTGTTTATACCATGCCTCACTCAGACACCAGATACAGGCTGTCCCAGGAAGGGCGTGGTCTCAGGTGAAGTGGCTCTTTGCAGCTGTGGCCTCCCTGTTGGCACTTCCCATAGCTGGGGAAGTCCTCCCTTGAAGGGAGTTCTGGGGGCAGGTATCCCTATCTTCCACACCTTCTCAACTCTACCTCCTCTAATAGTTTTTTTTTTTTTTTTTTTGGCCAGCTTGCTTTCCACCAGAGAGGCTGAGATGAAGCAGTCACTGTAATTTCCACACTCAGCCCTGGCTCTTACTGGGAAAACAGGGGCTTTGTTCCAGCTTAGGAATACACTGGATCTGACAGATGAAGAATTAGGGGGAGGGGTGTCAGAGGGACAAAGGAGGGAAAAGCCTTGGACTCTGCTGTAAAACACCAGTCAGAACCTCAAAGACAAGAATCACTACACTTCTGTTGCTCTCTGGTCATTCAGTTAATCTACTCTGCAGGTCAGTGTGTGCCAGGCACTGGGACCAATCCCACCACTCCAGGCCCTCAGCTGGGGGCCTAATACAATCTGCAGATTCAAACAGGGAAGGAGAGGCAGCACCCCGAAGCCATGCTTCACCAGAAGGCAGAACCAAGCCCTGTCTCTGACCCTGGCTGCTTGCAGGCCCTCCTGTAAGTTGCTTCCCCGCCTGACCCTGTTTCCTTCTCTAACAATGGAGTAACATGATGGGCACCATGTTGAATGCTTCTCATCTCAAACTTCATTTCATCCTGTGAAGCAGCTACTATTATTATCCCCATGTTACACATATGGAAAGAAGAGTTGGGACTTAGTTAATTTATTCAATCAAGGTCACACAGGTACTCAGTGGTGGAGCTGGGCTTTGAGTACAGAGTGTGGCCCAATCTTGCTTCTTAACCCTCATTAAAGGCACAGAAAGGCATGGTCAAGCCAGCCCCCTCAGACCAGACCTGCCTGCATACTTGTTTCATTTGGCCCACAGAGATTTAAAAATATGAGTCAGCTTTCATTTTGAAATTGAGATGACTCAGAAACATCCATCCAGCTTTTCTTGAAAAAATCTGGCCACCTGGCCACTGTGGACTGCATTCCCACAGGGTCACAACTGGCAAGAGGCAGGCCCCTTGAAGTGGGTCATGACACCAGTGTCCACCTAGAGTCACTTGTTTATGTTACCTGCCTGGTCCCTACAGGGATGAGTTTGCTATTCTTCACGAAGGCCAGGGATTCCTGAGATAGAGGCCTAGACAGGCCAAGTGGCTTGCTCTGGGACACCCAGCTCAGGCCCAAATCATACGGACTTGAATCTAGCAAACTGTTTAGGGAGGGTTGAGGAAAAGCACAGACATGCAGAACCACAGGGCAAGGTCGGGGCAAATACACTTTATTCAGTCCTGGCATCAGACTGGCGGAGTCCTGCTGTGGGTGCCAGTGCCCCAGACGGAGGGACCCCACCCCTCAGCTACGAGACTAGTTCTCCAAGACCACAGACAGTGACATCTCTTCACTCACATGACGGGTTTTTTTTTTTCATTGTCTTTTTTTGTTGTTGTTGTTTTTCTTAAAAAAAAAAAAAAAAAAAAAAGGAGAGAGAGAGAAAGAAAGAGCGCAAGAAAGGCCCAGAGCCGGAGCACCAAGCTTAAAGGAGGCAGCTGGTGGCTTTGTCAGCGACGGGAACGCGTGGGGCAGAGACCTGCAGAGACCCTGGGCAGGGGTCCCGGAGGACTCTGGGACCGTTTGTTCCTGAGATTTGTGTGTGTGAATGAGAGTGTGTGAGCCACCCGGGAGGGTGAACACACGCCGGTGAGATACAGGTAGTGAGGGCAGGGGGGGTGTGGGGAGGCCGGAGGGGCGGGGCTCGACAGAGAGATGGCGGCGTGAGAGGGGTCACAGCATCAGGGACAGGGCTCCCGAGGGCTCCCTGAACTGGACACAACTTCCTCCTAACAACAGCGTTCTCCCCATTTCTCAGGTGGAAAAACCGAGGTGCAAACGGCCCACCTCTACTCGGAATCCATTCTCAGTCTCACTGGCCAAATCGATGGTCTCTCTCAAGCCAGATGTTTAAAAGCGGGACTCTTCCTGCCATCACATCAGCTATCCATGCCTCAGTCCCAAACCCCTAGCACCAAAGTGCCTCAGTTTTTCCCGCTGAATACTGCAGCTGTGGGTACTGAGGGTGGACCTGGGTGGCAGGAAGGGCCGGTGGGCTTAGGGAGGAGCCCAGGTTTCGGGTGCCCTGAGGTGAGGGGGCACTTCCCAGGAGGGGGTGGGGGATGAGCAGCAGGGATCCTGTCCCCATACAGACTGTTAAGGTGTCTTGGTTTTGAGTTTTCTTGGGTGGTCCTTTCCTCTACTGCTGGATTTCCAGAGAAAGACACTACCTCCTAATTCCCAGTTGGGGAAAAAAAGGGACGTACAGATAGGCAGTAGAGGCAGCCACGCGATCCGAGAGGTCGTGCGCGTGGGTGTAGGAGACCCCATACCGGAAAAGGGGCTATGCCACTTGGGAGAGTTTCAGGCCCAAACCAACCCTTTCGAGTGCTCCTCCCATTAAGGCAGCGACGCCCCGTTGGGTGGAGAGGAAACCTAGGACTCCCGGATCAAAGGATTTCCCAGGATCGCTCTACACTCGCCCCCGCTTTTGCCCGGAGCGGGCGAAGAGTCCGGCTCCACTGGGACCAGCCCCCTCCTCCCAAGAAGCATTAAGCATGCGCATGAAGGGGGTGGGCCCCAGCGGAGAGGCGGGCCCTAGCGCTCCGGGAATAAAAGGAGTGCGCCCCTCCCCCCAGGGAAGGGAGGGGCACAGGAGGAGCGCGCGTTGCCACCCAGCCGCATCGCCCCCCTAACCCGGAGATGGCAGGCTGGGGGAGGGAGGAGGGATTCCAGAGCAAGAGAGGGGGCGGGTCCTCCGGCCACGAGGAGGGGCGTGTGCAAAAGGGGGGAGGGGTGCAGGTCTGTAGGAGAGGACGGGAGGTGTATCGGAGGGGGCTGGCTGCTGGTGGCTGTGCAGGAGGGGGCAACGTGGGGAGGGGCTTGGGTGTCAGGGAAGGGGTGGGGGTTGGGCTGCCTTGGGGTGTGTCTGCGGGGGAGGGGCATGTCTGGATCTGAGGGGGGATGGGCACGTCCAGGAGGGGGGAGGCTACGCGGGAGATGGGGTGCCAGCCTCGGCCTCCGAGGGGCCCCAATACCTGATTCCTGTATGTAAACAGCTGGTTTGGGGGCGTGCGCGCCCCGCTGACGGTGGGCTCAGTAGGTGAAAACCAGGTCGGCGATGCTAGACGGGCGCCAGTCCCCTGCGATCATCTCGGTAACCTCGGGGGTGCAGTAGTCCGGGAACTCGAAGTGCGACGTGCCCGAGGGAGGCTGCAGGTCCGGGTCGCGATCCAGGGCGCTGCATTCCAGGCCGGCCGGGCCAGGGGGCAGCCTAGACAGAAAGCCCAGCGACTCCTCCCCCGACGCCACCGTCTCCTCTTCGCCCTCCTCAGCCGCTGTCGCCTCCTCCTCCTCTTCCTCTAGCTCCTCGTCCTCCGACGGTGTCGGGGAGGCGGCGGCGGCGGCCGCCCCCTCGCCCGACGGCCCCTGGGCGCGCTCCGCTTGTCCCCGGGCGGCCCGTCCCGCCGGGACCATCCTCCACAGCTCCCGCCCCGGGGTCTCGACCAGGCGCACTTCCAGCAGCTCCTCCTCGTCGTCTTCATCGTCGTCCTCGGGCGCCGCCGCCCCGCTCCCCAAAGGCCCTCCCGCTGCTCGGCGGCCCCCACGGCCAGGCAGCTGCGGCCCGGGCTTCAGCCGGCTGCCGCCGCCGCCGCCACCACCGGGGGGGCGGGGCCGCGCCTTGGCGGGCGCCCCCTTGCTCTTTTTGCGCGGCCGGTACTTGTAGTCCGGGTAATCCGCCATGTGCTTGAGGCGCAGCCGCTCCGCCTCCCGCACGAACGGGATCTTCTCCGAGTCCTGCAGCAGCTGCCAGCGGCGGCCCAGGCGCTTGGAGATCTCCGCGTTATGCATGTCGGGCCACTGGTCCATGATCTTCCGCCGTTCATGCTGCGACCACACCATGAACGCGTTCATCGGCCTCTTGATGTGGCCGCTCGGGGTCTTGCACCAGCCGGGCTCGCGCGCCCCCTCCTCGGCCGGCCCGGGTCCCGGGGGCGGCGGCCCGCCGTCCCGCTTGGCCCTCGCGCCCCGCTGCTGCACCATCGCGCCTGGGCCCGGGGCCGCTAGACGCCGCCGGGGGCCGTCCGCATCCTCCGCGGCTGGGGGTGGGGGAGGAGGCAGCGGCGACGGAGGGGCGGCCCCGCCCCACGGCTCGGCCCGGCCCCCGCGAGCTGGGGAGCGAGGAGCTGGGCGCTCGGGCCCAACGGACGGCGGGGGGAGAAGGTCAGCGCGGTCTCAGGCGGGCTCGGCGCGCCCCCGCCACCTCCGGCAAGTTGCGTCCTGGCGCACAACACACATTGTTTTGCGGGGGCCGAGGAATTGCACCCTCCGGGCCCCCGCGGGCTCTTCCTGCAGCCTCCGGCTCCGCCGCGGCCCGCGCGCGCCGCTCCCCGCCCGGCCGCCGACGCCTTTCAGTGTCTTTCTCCCCGCGCGGCCCCGCCGGCGCGCGCGCCACCCCTCCCCCTCGCCGTCTGCGGGCCGCTGCGGCGCGCGCGGGGCCGCCCCGTGTAAACACCGAGGTGCCCGCTTGGGCTGCGGCCGGGCCACGCCTCGCGCTCGGGCGTAGCGTCACCCGTTGCTGGGCAGAGAAGCCGGTATTTGCATCTCCCAATCGCTGGCCGCCGGAGCGGGGCGGGGCTCGGGCTGCGGGGCTGGGCGGTCTCGCGGCTGGGATTGGGGGAGACCGGCGAGATCGGTTTCTTTTCTTAGGTTGGGGGTTGGAGGAAGGATAGGGGACGCGAGCCTGCCTCCCATCTGGCGTTAGACGCTTGTCCCTGCACCGCGTTGCCTTTTAAGTTTTAGCTTACTCCGAGACACCTGCCGTCAGGTAGGATTCCGCCCTTTCCTCTTTCAGGGACGTCTTTTCGGAACGTCCCAGAAGAGAATTTGGAGGGACTAAGACTCAGGAAAGCTTCTTAAGGGGACGGACTCAGGTTGTCGTAGATGTTGCCTCCGCCTACTACACACAGGGTCCAACCACATATGGGACCAGCAATGCTTTTGGATCCAATGAACAAATCCCTTTCTCATATATATGTATATTTAATCTCGTTTGAGGCGCCACAAGAATCCCGAGGGAGAAAGGAATATGATAATATGATGCCCACTTCCCAAATAGGAAACATCGAGGACACGCAGACTAGGATTCGACTCCTAGGCTCGCGGTCCCAACTGTCTCTCCCCTGCTCAGCACCAAGGGCCGCGGGGCACCTCGCCTGCCAGCCGAAGGTCCTAAGCTGGGCGGGCTTCCAGCTTTTCACAAATCGCAGGCGACATTCGAGGATGCGTGGGTGCGCCATTCTCAGGTCCTACCCCACCCCGTAGCCTGCCCGGTGCCTGACTTGGGCGCGTCGCCCCACCCAAGCCTGGAGAAGCGTGCAGGGGCACGGGGCGGAGCCAGTCCTGGGGGCGTGGCCGGGTGGCCGGCACGAGGCGCGTGGCGGGGAGGGGCCGCGCGCTCCCGGCTCACCACGTGTGAGCCAGTTCGGGCACCACCCGGCGTGTGCCGCCCCTGGGGGAGGTCACCTTCACGGCGTCGCGAGCATGGGCGATGGGAGGGGGCGCTGAGGCCTCGCCCTTGGGAAGCAGGAGCTGGGAGGTGTCCGGATTGGGGTCTTTAAGGTGGTATTCCGCTGGAGCGTAGCGGGCATGGTTTGGGGCTGGGAGAATGCGCCTCTGGCGGTACAGTTCACCCACTTCTGGACGAGCGAAGGCCAAGAGCCGAGCCTGAGGGTGTGGGGCCGGGAGAAAGTACCGAGATGTGGCTCCGCTGCGCGGGGGGCGGGGTGATGCTCTGGGTGGCGGGGCGCGGGTTGGGGGTGGTGGGGAGAAAGTAATTGGAGCATCCCTGGAGGGAGGGGGCGACTCTTAAAGGCACAGAGCGCTTGGAAAGAGGAGTCCCTACTCCCGCCCAAGTGGTCCCTCCGCCTTTCAGAAGCTGAGATCTGGAAAACCCTACGTGTAAAACCTTTACATCTGCAGCCTGAGCAGTCTACCCGATGGAGTCACACTTCCTGTGTTCACATTCCCAGTCCCTCCTTTTCCTTATCCTGAAAATGGGGATAATGCAGTTTCTCCCTCACATGGTTGTTTTACAGTCTAAATGAGATAATGCATGTAAACACATCCTGATACCTAGTGAATGTTCAATGAAATTTACGATAGACGGGACGCGGTGGCTTACGCCTGCAATCCCAGCACTTTGGGAAGCCGAGGCGGGCGGATCATTTGAGGTCAGAAGTTCAAGATCCGCCTGGCCAATATGGCGAAACCTTGTCTCTACTAAAATTACAAAATAATGAGCCAGGCTTGGTGACACGTACCTGTAATCCCGGCTACTCAGGAGGCTGACGCATGAGAATCGCTTGAACCCAGGAGGCGGATGTTGCAGTGAGCCGCTGCACTCCAGCCTAAGTGACAGAGTAAGACCCTGTCTTAAAAAAAAAAAAGTTTTGAGAAACTAGATTTCCCAGTAGTTACGCAGGTCACCAGCACCCCAGAGACATCAACATAATGAGAAAAAAAATGGGCAGGATGGGGAAAGCTCTAACAATTCAGAAAAGGTATCAAACTAATGATCATAGGACAAATAAAAGCTTTCTTGGAATTATCAATACCTTAACACTTTTCCCATAAATAAAATATTTATTTTATTTTAAGTCGTGTATGATAGGCACCACAGTCTTTTCAATGCTCATGGACTCTCAAAGATCTCTGACCCTGTAGCTGCTGCTGCTATTATTATTCCAATGTATCTGAATAGTTCCTAACCTTACTCACTGCTTAATTGATTTGGACCAGGGTCTCACTCTTTATTCTCAGCAGTGAAATGCTACATTCATTATTCACCGTGCCTCCTTTCCTTCTTCCATCCATGCAGGCATCCATTAATAAGCATTTGACCCTGCACAGTGGTTCACGCCTATAATCTTAGCACTTGGGAGGCTGAGGCAGGCAGATCACTTAAGCCCAGGAGTTCAAGACCAGCCTGGGCAACATGGTGAAACCCCGTCTCTACAAAAATTACAAAAATTAGCTGGGCAGGGTGGGGCCTGCTGTAGTCCTAGCTACTTGGGAGGCTGAGGCAGGACAATTGCTGGAGCTGGAAAGGTGAAAGTTGTAATGATTGTGCCTCTTCACTCCAGCCTGGGAGACAGATAAAGTTATCTCAAAAAAAAAAAAAAAATCATAAATAAATAAATATATAAACAAACATTTATTAATACTTACCATTCCTTAGGCCCTTTGATGGACTCTGGGGAGCTAGAAATGGTTCAAGTCTGGCTGAATCTAGGTCCTGAAAGAACCTTGGACCGCCTTCCCCAGTGTAGACACCAGGACTTAGTAATGACAGAGAGGATGGTGTGGGAAGTTGAGCCGAGAAGATAATGTCTTCACTTTTGTTTTTTTCATTTTCTTCCTCAACAGATATTTATGCAGTGCGTGATTCTTTCTAAAACAACTCCCTGGAAGAGAGGACATTTAATTCAACAATTTATTGGCCACCTACTATGCGCCAGGCAGTGAACTTGGAACTTGGGCTACTGGGTTGCAGTAGTGACTAAGACAGTGGTCCCTGTTCTTAAGGAGCAAGTGAGGGCAACAGAAAAGAGCAGGTAAACAAATAAGATAATTTCAGATAATTGTGACTGCTATACAGAAGATAAAACTGGGCTGAGTGCGGTGGTTCACACCTGTAATCCCTGCACTTTGGGACGCCAAGGTGGGAGAATCGCTTGAGCCCAGGAGTTTGAGACCAGCCTGGGTAACATAGCGAAATCCCACCTCCACAAAAATACAAAAATTAGCCAGGCATGGAGGCAAGCACCTGTCATCTCAGCTACTGGTGAGGCTGAGGTGGGAGAATCGCTTAAGCCAGAGATTTTGAGGCTGCAGTGAGCTATGATGGTGCCACTGCACCACAGACTGGGTGATGGAAAGAAGGGAGGAAGGGGCTGGGCAAGGTGGCTCACGTCTGTAATCCCAGCACTTTGAGAGGCTGAGGTGGGTGGATTGTTTGAGCCTAGAAGTTCAAGATCAGTGTGGGCAACATGGCAAAATCCTGTCTCTACGAAAAATACAAAACTTAGCCAGGTGTCATGGCCTGTGCCTTTAGTCCCAGCTACTTGGGAGGCTGAGGCAGGAAGATCGCTTGAGCCTGGGAAGTGGAGGCTCCAGTGAGCTGTGATCGTACCACTGCAGTCCAGCCTGTGGAACAGAGTGAGACCCTGTCTCAAACAACAATGAAAAGAAAACAAGATAATGGGAGGGTGAGTGACTGGGACAGGGGATGATAGAGATGGGGGTGAGTTTAGATCTCAAGGTGATGAAGAACCATCCATGTAAAACATTCCAGGCAGAGGAAACAGCAAATGCAAGGGACTGGAGATGGGAAAGAGCCTGGGACGAGGTATTGAGAGGGCATGGACAGGTGCCAAGACTAGAGAAGGGAGTGTATGATGCGTTTATGTTGAGCTGGAGCTGAAGGGCAATACGGTAATTGGTCCTCAGAAGCCAAGTTATGGAATTCCCTGGGTTGTGGGGAGCCAGGAACAGTTTCTTTATTGCAGGATGACACGATCAGAGGTACACTTCAGGAAGATTAAGGAGTTTCATGTGTTGTAGTTGGATTGGAGGAGGGAAATTTGAGGGGGAGAAAATCGCTGGAAATTTTCTTGTGTTTCAAAAATATGTTCACAGATTCTTTTTTTTTTTTTTTTTTTTCTTTTTGAGACGGAGTCTCGCTCTGTCACCCAGGCTGGAGTACAGTGGTGCAATCTTGGCTCACTGCAAGCTCCGCCTCCCAGGTTCACGCCATTCTCCTGCCTCAGCCTCCCCAGTAGCTGGGACTACAGGCACCTGCCACCATGCCTTGCTAATTTTTCTTGCTATTTTTTTAGCAGAGACGGAGTTTCACCATGTTAGCCAGGATGACCTCGGTCTCCTGACCTCATGATCCGCCCCCCTTGGCCTCCCAAAGTGCTGGGATTACAGGGGTGAGCCACCGCGCCTGGCCCTTCACAAATTCTTTCATGCTCCTTCCTTGAAAAGAAAGAGGCTAATTTCTCCTCTCCTCCCCCGGTTAAGTGTGAGCTTGCCTCTAACTAATAGAATATGGCAGAAGTGATATTTTGTGATATCTAATATTGGATGTAAAAGGCTCTATGTTTTCCTTCTGGCTGTCTTATTTTGTATCATTTATTCTGGGAGAAGTCAGCTGTCATGGGAGGGCACTCAAGCAGTCCTATGGAAAGGTCTATGTGGTGAGGAACTGAAGCCTCCTGCCAACACCAACAAGGAACTGAGACCTGCTTCCAACAGCCATCTGAGTGATCCATCCTAGAATCAGATCCTCCAGCCCCAGTCAAGTCTTCAGATGACTGCAGCCCTGCCAGCATCTTAACTGCAACCTCATGAATGACCCTGAGCCAGAACTGTGCAACTAAACTTTGCCTGGATTCATGACCCACAGAAACTGTGAGATGTTAACTGTTTGCTTTGTTAAGCCTCTAAGTCTGGGAATAATATATTAAGCAGTAGTAGACAATGAACACAAGATTATTATTCAGCTGTTGAATTGGAAGAGGAGGGGAAGAAAAAGTTTTCAGATCACAAAATATTCATTGTGTAAAACTTCAAAAATTCTGAAATTTAAGGAAAAAATATCATTTGTTGGGAATTTGTTGGGATTGATTGTCCCAGTGCCAAGAGACACCCACTCCTTTTGTTTTTGTTTTTTTGTTTTTGAGACGGAGTCCTGCTTTGTGGCCCAGGCTGAAGAGCAGTGGCATGATCTCGGCTCACCACAACCTCTGCCTCCCGGGTTCAAGGGATTCTCCTCCCTCAGCCTCCCAAGTAGCTGGGACTACAGGCATGTATCACCATGCCTGGCTAATTTTTGTATTTTTAGTAGAGATGGGGTTTCATTATGTTGGCCAGGCTGATCTCGAACTCTTGACCCCGTGATCTGCCCGCCTCGGCCTCCCAAAGTGCGGAATTACAGGCATGAGCCACCATGCCCAGCCGAGACACCCTTTCTTAACATTTTGTTATGTTTTTTCTCTGTGTGCATTTTTTATCCAGCTGACTTTATTTTGTCTCCTGAAATCTTCGTTTTTAAATTATAGCTTCAGCATTTAAGAAATGTGTCTACAAAGTCTTCACAAGCATAGATTTTTTCCCACAGTTAATATACTTAGAATTTATTTGTCAAGCAATTTTGAAGGGCTTTCACCGTGAAAAACTTAATATTAGGGCTTACTGATATTCTCTTTATCTGAGCAGAAGTATGTTTATTTTTTATTATTGCAAAAGTAATATATATATATAGCGTGTGTATGTGTGTGATGGAGTCTCGCTCTGTCACCAGGCTGGAGTGCAGTGGCGTGATCTCGGCTCACTGCAACTTTCTCCTCCTGGGTTCAAGCAATTCTCCTGCCTCAGCCTTCTGAGTAGCTGGAATTACAGGTGCATGCCACCATGCCTGGCTAATTTTTGTGTTTGTAGTAGAGATAAGGTTTCACCGTGTTGGCCAGGATGGTCTCAATCTCTTGACCTCATGATCCGCCTTCCTCAGCCTCCCAAAGTGCTGGGATTACAGGTGTGAACCACCACGCCTGGTCTGCAGAAGTAATATATTTTAGTGATAAAAAGTCAAGCTATACTGAATTTTTTGTTTGTTTGTTTGTTTGTTTTGTTTTTTTGAGACGGAGTCTCACTCTGTCACCCAGTGGTGCAATCTCGACTCAACTGCAACCTCTGCCTCCCAGGCTTAAGTGGTTCTCCTGCCTCAGCCTCCAGAGTAGCTGGGACTACAGGTGCTCGCCACCACGCCCGGCTAATTTTTGTATTCTTAATGGAGACGAGGTTTTGCCATGTTGGTCAGGCTGGCCTCAAATTCCTGACCTCAAGTGATCTGCCTGCCTCGACTTCCCAAAGTTTTGGGATTACAGGCATGAGCCACTGCTCCTGGCCTTATACTGAATTATATAAGGTGAAAAGTGAACATCTCCTGTAATCTAGAAAAATGGCATTATAATGAGTAAATTTTAAATTTTAATGTAATTGTCCAGAATTTTAAATTTTTATTTTGAAACGGAATCTCACTCTGTCGCCAGGCTGGAGT
>NC_045453.1:3821139-3900009 GCF_002776525.5 Piliocolobus tephrosceles
TTTTTTTTTTTTTTTTTTTTTTTTTGAGACAGAGTCTCGCTTTGTCACCCAGGCTGGAGTGCAGTGGCGAGATCTTGGTTCACTACAAGCTCCACATCCTGGGATCATACCATTCTCCTGCCTCAACCTTCCGAGTAGCTGGGACTACAGGCACCCACCACCACCACGCCTGGCTAATTTTTTTTTTTTTTTTTTGTATTTTTAGTAGAGACGGGTTTTCACCGTGTTAGCCATGATGGTCTCGATCTCCTGACCTTGTGATCCACCCGCCTCAGCCTCCCAAAGTGCTGGGATTACAGGTGTGAGCCACCATGCCCGGCCTGTATTTTTAGTAGAGATGGAGTTTCACCATGTTGGCCAGGATGGTCTCTATCTCCTGACCTCATGATCTGCCCGCCTCAGCCTCCTGAAGTGCTGGGATAACAGGCATGAGCCACCATGCCTGGCCTGTCTGTTATTTCTTTACAAAAAATTCACATACAGAGACTCCACAATATAACAGAACAGATGTTTAAACTGGCTGTCCCCGAAACACAACAGGCTTGGGCCTACCTCAGGGCCCTCATTCATGCTGTCTCCTCTGTCTGGAACTCTTTTCACCCCCATCACCACATGGGCTGGAGCATCTCCTCATCCTAGCTTCGGCTCAAACGGGCTCCCCAGAGAGGACTGTCCTGACCACTCTCTGCTGTTGCCCGTCCGTCCCCCTCTATCTCAGGTACACAGAATCGCTTCATCTGTGACACATTCTCATTGTTGCCTGTGATTCCCTCACTTTATGTTTATGTGGGGTTGTTTTTAGAGACCTGGTCTTGCTCTGTTGCCTGGGCTGGAGTACAGTGGTGCAATCATAGCTCACTGCATCCTGGAACTTCTGGGCCCAAGTGATCCTCCTGCCTCAGCCTCCCAAGTAGTTAGGACTACAGATGCATGCCACCATGGCTGGCTAATTTCGAAAAATTTTTTTTGTAGAGATGGGGTCTCACCGTGTTTCCTAGGCTGGTCTTGAACTCCTGGGCTCAAGTGATCTTCCCACCACAGCCTCCCAAAGTGCTGGAATTACAGATGTGAGTCACCATGCCTGGCCCTGTGTGTATTTATTTTTAAATAACATAATAAAAATCTGTGGAGTCAGCAATCTGACACAAGAACTGGAACACTGATAATAACCTGTTTTCCCCAATGAATTCCTTTGCCATCCCATCTCCTGCCTTCCTTCACCTGAGGTAATGTCTATCCTGATTCTTCCAGAACATTAAAAAAAAAAAAAGCTTTATTGAGATATAATTCACATACCACACCATTCAGTCATTTACAGTGTACAATTCAGTGGCTTTCAGTGCATTCACAGAGTTGTGCAATTGTTGCCACAATGGATTTTAGAATATTTTCATCATCCCCAAAATAAACCATTAGCATCAGTATTCATTAGCAGTCACTCTCCCATCTGCTCTGCCTTCCCTCTAATCCTCAGCCCTAGGCCACCATTAATCTGCTTCTGTATCCATGGATTTGTCTGTTCTGGACAGTTCATGTAAAGAGAATCATATGACATGTGACCTTTTGTGACTGGCTTCTTTCACTTAGCGTCATGATTTCTAGGTTCATCTATATTGTAGCATGTATCAGAACTTCCTTTTTGTTGCCAAATAACATTCCATTATAGGCCAGATGTGGTGTCTCATGCCTACAATCCCGACACTTTGGGAAGTAGAGGTTGGGAGGATTGCTTGAGCCCAGGAGTTCGAGACCAGTCTGGGCAACATAGTAAGACCCCATCTCTAAAAATAAAAAAAATTAACTGGGCCTGGTGGTGTGTGCCTATAGTTCTAGCTACTTGGGAGACTGAGGCAGGAAGATCTCTTGGGCCCTGGAGTTCCAGGCTGTAGTGAGCCATGATCACACCACTGCACTCCAGCCTGGGTGACAGTGGAACTGTCTCAAAAGAAAAAACATATATATATGGCCGGGTGTGGTGGCTCACACTTGTAATCCCAGCACTTTGGGAGGTCGAGGCAGGTGGATCATGAGGTCCGGAGCTGGAGACCATCCTGGCCAGCACAGTGAAACCCCATCTCTACTAAAAATACAAAAAATTAGCCAGGCGTGGTGGCATGGGCCTGTAGTCCCAGCTACTCAGGAGGCTGGGGCAGGAGAATCACTTGAACCTGGGAGGCGGAGGTTGCAGTGAGCCGAGATTGTGCCACTGCACTCCAGCCTGGGCGACAGAGTGAGACTCCATCTCAAACAAAATAAATAAATTAGTAATATATATATATATATGTATATTTATTTCTCATTTTCAACTTTCTCACTCAATGTTATAGGGCTGAGATTCATCCAAATTATTATACATATGTAGGGCTTGTTCATTTTTCACTGTAGGAGTATCCTAGGATTTTCCTGTCTGTTCATGGACATTTGGATTATTGCCAGGTTTGGCCCTCATGAACAAGTGTTGGAATTAGCAGTCCTGGGTATGTCAAGATACAGCAGTGATGTTGATTCGTTCTATAAATATCATGAGTGTACTCAAATTCCTACAGGAGCCAAGAGAAGGAAGTAAAATGTTGAAAAACAAAACCCTAAACTCCCATTTGCCACCAAGATGTGGTCGTTATCAGTGCATACAGACTACTCTGAGTCCTTTCAAGTTGTGCCCAGAATCTAAACCTTGCAGATCCCAGGAGTCCAAGGCTGAGCTCACCATTGAGCTTCCAACCAGACTGCAGTAGTGGAGGGAGAGGTTCCTGGAGACAGATGCTGAGCACCCCACTGGTCCAGGTCACCAACATCTCCCATCTGGGGTCCTGCCCAGCATCTTTATGGGTCCCCCTGGGCCTACTAGGCCTCTTTGCATCCCATTATCCTCCTTGAAGCCAGAGTGATGGTATGTTTGAGTCATAAATCTTGTGTCTCCTCTTTCCTTGAAACCCTTCAGTGGTTTCTTATTACTGTCGATGATAAGCACCAGACTTCCACCTAGCCCATTAGGCCTGGCTTGGTCTGGCCCCTGCTCACCTATCCAACCTCCTCTCCCACTTTTTTGGTCTCCTGCTAGTTTCCAGCCACACCAGCCCCTTTTCAGTTTGTTGAATGAGCCAGGCCTCCCCACACAGGGGGGTGTTGCAGTCCCTTCGCTCACTCTTTCCAGAACTCGTACCTCTGTTTGCCTCCTTGAGGCTCTCCTAACTCCATGTTTCTTTTCTCCTTTTCTTTTTCTTTCTTTTTTTTTTTTTTTAGGTGGAGTCTTGCTCTGTCACCCAGGCTGGTGTGCAATGGTGTGATCTCAGCTCACTGCAGCCTCTGCCTCCCAGATTCAAACAATTCTCTCTCCTCATCTTCCCAAGTAGCTGGGATTACAGTCATGTGCCATCATGCTTGGCTAATTTTTGTATTTTTAGTAGAGACAGGGTTTCACTGTGTTGGCCAGGCTGGTCTCGAACTCCTGACCTCAAGTGATCTGCTTGCATCGGCCTCCCAAAGTGCTGGGATTACAGGCGTGAGGCACCATGCTGGCCCATGAGCCTCCATGTTTCTTTTCCTCAGTGCACTGTGCTCATTTGATACCCAGAGCAGATAATTTTAAACACACCTCCTCTAAATGACATCGTTTTCAGTACCAGTCATGAAATACATGCTGTCCTCCCACCTCAGTACCAGTCATGAATAATGCTAATGATAATGGCTAGAAAAGAAATGCATGGCCAGCGGGGCATGGTGGCTCGCACCTGTAATCTCAACACTTTGGGAGGCTGAGGGCAGCGGATCGCTTGAGCCCAGGAGTTCCAGACTGTCCTGGCCAACAGAGCAAGACTTCATCTCTATAAAAAGTTAAAAAAAGAAAAAGAAGAAATACAGAAAGTGGAAATATTCTTTTATTGAACTTTGTGTAACCATGTCAGTAAAAGTACATGTTATGGTAC
This sequence comes from Piliocolobus tephrosceles, assembly GCF_002776525.5. Classification (NCBI taxonomy): domain Eukaryota; kingdom Metazoa; phylum Chordata; class Mammalia; order Primates; family Cercopithecidae; genus Piliocolobus; species Piliocolobus tephrosceles. The sequence goes on from NC_045453.1 coordinate 3,825,066, forward strand.
AAAAAAGGGAAAAGGGTATTGGATTGATACTTTTCAATTATGTTAATATATTTCTTTGAAAAAGAAAATATAAAACATACCTATCTGGTGGTCTGTTGCAATAATTATGTTAATTACAGTTTAAAAACAAGAAAATAACTCTTTAAAAATAAGAGCGAATTCCAATATTAAACATTGGTTAAACGTATTCAAATTTGGTAAAACATAACATCACTAAACACTAATAATGTAATTTTACTAAATTATACAATTTGCTGCTACCATCCTCTTCAGTTTATTTTGTTTCACTCTTTTAAAATTTTAAATACAAGGCTGGGTGTGGTGGCTCATGCCTGTAATCCCAACACTTTGGGAGGCTGAGGTGGTGGATCACTTGAGGTCAGGAGTTTGAGACCAACCTGGCTAACATGGTGAAACCCTGTCTTTACTAAAAATACAAAGATTAGCCAGGAGTGGTGGTGGGCGCCTGTAATCCCAGCTACTCAGGAGGCTGAGGCAGGAGAATTGCTTGAATCCAGGAGGCGGAGGTTGCAGTGAGCTGAGATTGCACCACCACACTCCAGCCTGGACGATAGAGAGACTCCATCTCAAAAAAAAAAAAAAAAAAAAAAAAAAATTAAATACAAAAGCTTTAAGTAGTCACATAAAATGACAGGATTGAAGCAATTCAAGTTCTGGTTCTTAAGCTTCAAATAACTGTGCTATCATTGTTAATTTTGAATCTATTGTTTAAACCCAGACATATTTAGTACCAAAGGGGCTGCAAACAGGACTGTGCAGAAACAGGCTTGAACAATTTCAAACTGTTACAAACTTATTCTCAAAACTAAGGCATGTAGCTGAGTCTTGCTCCATGTGTATTAGGGCTGACTGCATAACTGGGAGTGAATTAACTGCCCTGTAGAGAATAATTTTATTAGCTTATAAAGCAAATAAATTTACTTATAAGTAATTAAAATGTACTGATTTGAAGCTTACAAATATATTATTAAAACTCGCTGAGCGTGGTGGCTCACACCTATAATCCCAGCACTTTGGGAGGCCGAGGTGGGAGGATCACCTGAGGTCAGGAGTTCGAAACCAGCCTGACCAACATGAAGAAACCCTGTCTCCACTAAAAAAATAAAAAATTAGCCGACTGTGGTGGCGCATGCCTATAATCCCAGCTACTTGGGAGGCTGAGGTGGGAGAATCGCTTGAACCCAGGAGACAGAGGTTGTGGTGAGCTGAGATCACACCATTGCACTCCAACCTGGGCAACAAGAGCAAAACTCCATCTCAAAAAAAAAAAAAGGAAAAAAAAAAAACCCTCAAGGTCAGGCTTGGTGGCTTATGCCTGTAATTCCAGCACTTTGGAGGGCTGAGGTAGGAGGATCGCTTGAGCCCAGCAGTTAGAGACCAGCCTGGGCAACATGGTGAAACCCCATCTCCACAAACAATACAAAAATTTGCCGGGTGTGGTGGCATGCTCCTGTAGTCCCCAGTACTTGGGAGGCTGAGATGGGAGGATCGATTGAGTCCAGAAGGTCGAGGATGCAGTGAGCTGTGATCATGCCACTGGACTGTAGCCTGGCCTGGGTAATAGAGTGAGACCCTATCTCAGAAAAACAGAAACAAAAACAAAAGCACATTGACTTTCAGTTTTATTATTGTTTTAAAATTATCTGCAGATAACATACCCCCTTATTGCCTACACAGCCCACTTGGTATACCACTGCAGAGTGCTGGGCAGCTTTGTAATTAACCTTCCAATTGTGTAAACTGGAAGCTTCATGAGGACAGAAGGCCCACCTGGTTTTGACTCTCACTATCGTATCCCCGGCACCTAGCAGAGCCTGGTGCAATGTAGGCTCTTAATAAAACCTGTTCTTTTCTTTCTTTTTTTTTTTTTTTGAGACGGAACCTCCCTCTCTCACCCAGACTGGAGCATAGTGGCGCGATCTCGGCTCACTGCAAGCTCCGCCTCCCAGGTTCACGCCATTCTTCTGCCTCAGCCTCCCGAGTAGCTGGGACTACAGGCACCCGCCACCTCGCCCGGCTAATTTTTTGTATTTTTAGTAGAGACGGGGTTTCACCGTGTTAGCCAGGATGGTCTCGATCTCCTGACCTCCTGATCCGTCTGCCTCGGCCTCCCAAAGTGCTGGGATTACAGGCGTGAGCCACCGCGCCCGGCCAATAATACCTGTTCTTAATAATACCTGAAGGCAGGATGAAGCCAACTCAGGTGTGGGCGTGGCTGTTCTAGGCACTGTCATGTTACTCCACTCACCCTGTGTCTAGCTCCAAAATACCTATTTGCCAACTGGCATGGTCCTCAAAGACATTCATAATGAAAAGAGAACAATAGGGATAAGGTAATTTGTTGTTTGATTCATCTAATTTCCTGATTTTAAAAAAGTCAGCCAGGGGCGCTCACACCTGTAATCCCAGCACTTTTGGAGGCTGAGGCAGGCGGATCACCTGAGGTCAAGAGTTTGAGACCAGCCTGACCAACATGGAGAAACCCTGTCTCTACTAAAAATACAAAATTAGTCGGGGGTGGTGGCGCATGCCTGTAATCCCAGCTACTCAGAAGGCTGAGGGAGGAGAACTACTTGAACCTTGGAGGCGGAGGTTGCGGTGAGCCGAGATTGCGGCTATTGCACTCCAGCCCGGGCAACAAGAGCAAAACTCCGTATCAAAAACAAACCAAAAAAGCCAGTGGCTCATACCTATAACCCCAGCACTTTGGGAGGCTAGCTTGAGCCTAGGAGTTTGAGACCAGCCTGGGCAAAATATTGAGAACCCCATCTCTACAATAAATAAAAAATTTACCAGTTGTGGTGGTGCACACTTGTGGTTCCAGCCACTGGGGAGGCTGAAGTGGAAGGATCACTTGAGCCCAGGAGGTTGAGGCTGCAGTGAGCTGTGATCACCCGACTGCACTCCACCCTGGACGACAGAGCAAGACAGTGTCTCCAAAAAAAAAAAAAATCAGAGATTATGATAGTGTGCATGTTATAAGGGCCCTATTCTTTTGTATGTGTGTGAGATGGCATCTCCCTCTGTCACCCAGGCTGCAGTGCAGTGGCGCAATCATAGCTCACTGCTACCTCAAACTCTGGGGCTCGAATGATCCTCCCACCTCAGCCTCCTGAGTAACTGAGACTACAGGTCCTTTCTTTTCACTAAACAATAAGAGATCATTTTAAAAAAACAATATACCCAGGCGCAGTGGCTCATGCCTGTAATCCCAACACTTTGGGAGGCCAAGGCGGGCAAATCACGAGATCGAGAGATTGAGACCACCCTGGGCAACATGGCGAAATCCCGTCTCTACTAAAAATAGAAAAGTTAGCTGGTCTTGGTGGCTTGCACCTGTAGTCTCAGCTACTTGGTAGGCTGAGGCAGGAGAATCGCTTGAACCTGGGAGGTGGAGGTTGCAGTGAGCCGAGATCATGCCACTGCACTCCAGCCTGGCGACACAGCGAGACTCAGTCTTAAAAACAAAACAAAACCCCAAGACCAATATAATAGTATAAACTGCACATGCGACTATTGAGGACTTGAAATGTGGCTAGTCTAGCCGGGCACAGTGGCGCACATTGTAGTCCCATCCACTTTTGAGGCTGAGGCAGGAGGACTGCTTGAGCCCAGGGGTTCAAGGCTGTAGGGCCCTAGGATTGCACCTGTGAGTAGCCGCTGCACTCCAGCCTAGGCAACAGCAAGACCCCTGTATCAAAACAAACAAAAGAAGTATGGCTATTAGACATATTACAAATATTCCCAGAGGTAACTCAGAAGTTAATCATAGAAGTCAAACTTTGTTTTTTGTTATACTTCAACTTATTTGCATTTGTTTCCTCATCTTCAAAATGGGACAGCGTAATTCTGGACCTGGGACATAGTAAGGATTCAATGGTGGCAGCTGTGACAAGAGCAACAACAAAAATATTGTGTATCTTTTTTTTTTTTTTTTTTAATAATGGCACAAAAAGGCAAAACCGTAGATACAGTTAACAGATGTGTGGTTGCCAGTGTTTGGCGGGGAGAGGGTTCGATAAGTGAGCACAGGGGGTTTTTTAGGGTGATGAAATGTGGATATGTGACTATGCATTTGTTGATATCCATTAAACTTAATGGCACAAAAAGTGAACCTTAATGCATGCAAAGTTAAAAAAAATCATTTAGGACATTTAGAGAATTCCAAAATGTAATGCAGAATGTAACAAAACAATCTTCACTGTATTACAAATGTATGAAAAAACTCATGAAAAGGATAGAGGAAAACTTGCTGACCTAAGTAACTTTAGAAATGAGTGGGCCGGGCATGGTGACTCATGCTTTTAATCCCAGGACTTTGGGAGGCTAAGGCGGGAGGATCACTGGAGCCCAGGAGTTGGAGACAAGCCTAGGCAACATAGCGAGACCCCATTTCTACAAAAAATTTTAAAAATTAGCTGGGTGTAGTGGCACATGCCTGTAGTTCCAGCTACTTCAGAGGCTGAGGCAGGAGGATCACTTAAGACTGGGAAGTCAAGGCTGCTGTGAGCTGCGATGGCACCACTGCCCTCCAACACTCCAACCTGGGCAAAAGAGTGAGGCTCTGTCTCAAAAAAAAAAAAAAAAAAAAAGAAGGAAATGAAAAAAGAAATGAGTGGAGTCTGCTGTAACACTAAAGGCAAAAGAAAGTGTTCAGAAGACTGTACTCTACTTGATAAAGTTTCCCAAAGGGGTATGGCTTAACAATTTTGATAATTCGACACATGTACACTGGAATTGAACAATTAAGTAAATGGATGGTGGATGCAGATGATGGGAACCAGGTTTCCCACTGTTGGAGTGGGAATTTATGCAAACCAAATGATCTATGGATTCAAGTGGTAAATATAAATAGGAACTCATGTTTAGCTTAATATATAAACAGATGGTTACAAATGGAAATAGTTACAGATATGTGTGTGTGTATATACGTGTGTGTATATATATACACACACATTGGTACATACAGATATATTTATTTGTTCCATCAGTTGAGAAGGCTTAAAATAAATGATACCCCAAGGCCAGGTGTGGTGGCTCACACCTGTAATCCCAACACTTTGGGAGGCCAAGGCAGGAGGATGGCTTGAGGCCAGGAGTTATACCAGTCTGGGCAACATGGCAAGACCTTGTCTCTACAAAAATAAATAAATAAAAATTAAAAGTAAAATCAGTCGAGTGTGGTGGCACACATCTATGGTCCCAGCTACTCAGGAGGCTAAGGAGGGAGGATCACTTGAGCCCAGGAGGTCTAGGCTGCAGTTTTTATTGTTTTTAAATTATCTGCAGATAAGGTACCTCCTCATTGCCTACACAGCCCACTGCAGAGTGCTGGGCAACTTTGTAATTAACCCTCCGATTGTGTAAACTGGAAGCTTCATGAGCGCATGGCTTCATGACCATGGCTACGTGGCTGCAGCCATAAGTGTGCACTCCAGCATGAGTGATGGAGTGAGACCCTGTCTGAAAAAGGAAGGGAGGGGAGGGGAGGGGAGGGGAGGGGAGGGAAGGGACTCTAGTATCAATGAGCACACCTAGTGCCCAGTTCTTGGTTTCTAATAAATACCCTTCTCCAAAACAATAAAAGCTCTTGAGAAATGGCTGATTTTAGGACTGGAGCAGGAAATACAAAAGATGAACCTGAGGCATCTTGTAGTGCCAGAAAGTAAGGAAGTGCTTGACAGCAACAAGAAAACCTCACAAAAATAGGGGTGTGTCAAAGGGATAAGGGAGCCAACTGAAAGAGCTCCCAAAAGCCAAAGCTGGAACAACTTGAGCAACAAAATTAAATAGTATTGGATTATAACCTAAAGTATGAAATAATTATGAATCCATATTGATAAATTATTGATAATTATAAATAAATTACTGAATAAATGAGACAAATCTTCAGTGCAGAAAAATTCCAAATAATCTATATGGATATTCCACCCTTAAGGAGACAGAGCATAACTCCTCATTTAAGCGTGGCCTGAGCATAGTGACTTCCTTCCAAAGAGTACAGTATGAAAAGGGGCAAAAGAAGACTGACTTTCCAGTAGAGAAACCTGACTCAGCATCAACAGTGATGTCATGTTCATATGTGAGAAACTGCCACAGCCAAGAGGAGCCCAGAGAGACATGACAGCTAGAGCAATGAGGCATGCTGGATGGATCCTGGAGTAGAAAAAGAACATTAGGTAAAAACGAAGGAAATCTGAATAAACTGTGAACTTTAATTAATAAATAATGTATCATTATTGGTTTATTAATTGGAAGAAATGTACCATGCGTCTGCAATACCATATGTGATGTTAATAGTGGAAACACCGGCCTGAGTAACATGGCGAGACTTCATCTCTATGAAAAATACAAAAATTAGCTGAGCATGGTGGCATGCCCCTGTAGTCTCTGCTACTTGGGAGGTTGAGGTCGGAGGATGGCCTGAGCCCGGGAGGCAGAGGTTGCAGTGAGCCGAGCTCGCACCACTGCACTACAGCCTGGGTGAAAGAGCGGGACCCTGTCTCAATAATAATAATAATAATAAAAGAAACAGGGTGGGTGGGTGGGTGGGGTATACGGGAACTTTATATTCACAATTTTTCTGTAAATCTGAAAGTGTTCTAAAAAAATGAAGGTTTTTTTTTTTTGTAATGGCAAACAGGTTTTAAAAACACATTTGGTTTATTTAGACTCCAGAGTGTCGGAGCCATGTACGTAGCCCGCCTCAAAAACAGAATTTCTTCCATGGATTAAGAGAAATATTCCTCCAGTTGTAATGTTCTGAACCAGGAATTAGATGGTTCAGTAAAAGTTGTCTACCAACGAATTAAGTCAATGTCTCACGAACTCTGCATCAAAAAACTCGGGATCTTTAATTTTGTATGTATTTGAAATACAAAGGAAAGATGACTAGTTCCTTGATCATTTTAAGTTAAAATACCTACAATGAAAGACATTCACATAGAGCAGACTATATATCGTCCCATTGCCTAAATTTTCATTTCCTAAAATTGTTTTAGTAGGGAATGGTATATATTGTTGCGTGATTGAAACAGTTTTGCTCTCCTTAAATAAAATAGTAGCCAAAGATTATTCAGGGTGCAGCTGACAGAGGCCTTACTGCCAGTTCCTTCTAATCTGGAGAATGCCTTAAAAAAAAAAAAAAAAAAAAAAAACTTGTCTTCTTGTTACATCGAAGAGAGGGAGAGCAGGGTCGAAGCGCATTGGTCGTGTCCCTGTGCCGAGGGCAGGGCTCTAAGCCACGGAACCTGCTGATTGGTGGGCTCCCAGGAGCTGGGGGGCGGGGTCTCTGGCGATGGCGCTCGGAGTCCATTGGCTGCGTGGCTGGAGGATGGTGTAATGGACAGCCGAGGCCTGTGCGGCCGGTTTCTATGGCAACGGAGGCTTGAAAGAGCCACTCAGATTTCGGCGCTCGCCCCCAATTCCCCTTTCCGGAGGGGGCAGGGCGGCCTGGATTTGAGGGCCGGCGGAGGAGGCGTGGGGGCTGGGAGTTAAGGAGACGGGGCTTTCCTTGGACCAAACCAACCCAGCAATGCCATATTTGAAGTGGGTTTGAGGAACCGGGCCTGCTTGCTCATTTGAAAAAAATCAGCCAAACAGAAAGGTATGAAGAAGAAAAACCTGTAATTCCATCCTCCTCTGACTTCTCCACTCGTAACGTTTTGAACACCAAAGCCTGGCACAGAACTGGCACTCAATGGGAGGAAGAAAGGGAGGGAAGGAAGGAAGGGGAGAGAGGGAGGATCGATGATGTGGACAACGTGGCGTGACACGAAGTGCCCGCCCCCTTGGGCTGAAAGTCACAGGCAGACTCGTAGAGCTGACGGGATATAACAGGCCTGGATTTGGGGGCTTGGAGGAGGAGGGGTCGCTGGGGCACTGAAAGAAGGTGGGACAGCCAAAGGCTCCTTGACTCCATCCCGGGATTTGGGAGGCCTGACTTTGCAGAAAGACTCTTCCGTGGTTTCACACCCTGCTAGCCTTGCCACTTGCAGCCGCCAGTGCTTCCAGTCTCCAGATCCCTGTGTCTTTGTGTTTGGGGAATAATAAACAGTGCCTACTTCATTGAGTTGGTGTCAGAACTGAGTTGAGATAGTGCATGGAAAGTTCTTAATACAATGTCTGAAACATAGTAAATGTGCAATCAACAGTAGCTATTATCATAATTGAAGACAGGGTGGGATTTGACTAGGTGGAGAGAATGGGGAGGTTATTGGCTATGGGTAAGGAGGCAGGAGGGAGCAGCAGTGTGGAAACCCTACAAAAGAGACCAGTTTGGAGATCATATAGAAAGTCATAGGAGATGACAGCCAGAGGGCATAAAATAAAGGATAAAATAACAATGCTAGCACTATATACTGAGGGATTGGCACTCTTGTGAAGCCCTTGACATGGATTATTTTATTTCATTTTCTCACCAGCCCTGATAAGGTAGTTATTACCATAGACCCATTTTTCTGCTCAGGGAACTGAAGTTCAGAGAGGTTATGTAGCTTGTCTATGCAAAGAAATGACAGAACCAAATGGGCATTTGTGGGACTCAGAACAAGGGTAGAGTTGGAGGCCCATATATCATATATCTTAATAGTTAGAAATTATACAACAGTCCAGCAAGTGTTAAATGAAATATGTTCTGTTTTCTTCCTTGATGGATATATCCTCTAACAACTTGGCAGGTCATGTTCAAATTAGAATTCTAAGACCCTTGGAGTTATGTGGCAGAATGTGTAGGCCCAAGGAGACCTGTCCCTTGGATCCTCTATCCGTCCCTTAGCCAGCTACCTCTCATCCCATCACTGATGGAGCTAGCATGCATGGGTAGGCACCTCGCTGTCACCTGCAAACAGCTATCTTGAGGCCCAAGGCTCAGGTCTATAAGATATGCATCAGGCAGTACAGTTTGCCCTCAGGTGAGATGAAGCCAGGGATGAGGCCCACGAAGGGCCCTATGAATTAACTTAGTGACATTTTGGAAGGGAATTATGGGGTATCAGAGCGTGTTCTAGAAGGCATAGGCACAGACTCTGGGTGGGCACTTCTCATGCCTGCAGAATCCTTGCCCCATGGGGAGGGGTGATGGGAGACTCAGGGAAGGGGCCACTCTTGCCAGGCTTCAAACCCAGGCATTCAGAATCCAGGAGCTTAGTGCTTCTCCCCTGTGCCTCAGAGTGCCATGGGGCATGCTGGCTGACTTCCAGTGATTTTATGCCCTCAGAGAAATAGAGGAGGATGAGCTAGTAAACCGAGGGCCTGACCTCCCAGTTCCTATCCTCCCTTATCAGAGGTGGGAAAATTAAAACAGTGAGTTAGCTTTTAAAAGATGAATGAATAAGCCCTTCTTCAGTATGCAGTCAATGACAGAATGGTAAGGTATGTTAAATATATTAAAGAAGGACAAATAGACACGTGTCTTAATCTGTAACCTCAGCCAAGTAATTCTAGATCATGCATGCAATAAATATTTATTAGGCTTTACTCTGTGCCAGGCACAGTGCTAATTGCTGAAGCTATAACCGTGAGCCAAAAGAGACTGGTTCCTTCCCTCAGGGAGCTCAAAGTTGAGAGGCAGAGGCAGATATCAATCAAACCATGGTACAAATAAGTATATCATTGCACCCGAGTAACTGCTGAAGGAGAGGCCAGGGAGGTAGGGGATGGTGTAAGAGGGTCTGATACAGGATGTTAGGGTAGGCTCTAGTTAGGAAGCAGCATTAGAGTTGAGTGCCCCAGGCAAGTAAGGATTAACCATGGGTAGGGGAGGAAGAGGTCTGCTTCCAGGAATGACCAGCTGGAGCAGAAGGGGAAGCCTAGCCAGGGAAAGGGGGTGAGGCCCAACAAGAGAGAGGAGGCCCAGAGGAGGCAGGGCTGGTCAGGTAGGCCCTGGTGAGCACCAGGGAGGACACAAAATCTCTGAAGGTCTTTAAGCAGGGGAGTAATGTGATCAAATTTTGTTTTGGGGTGGATTCCATGATTGGAAGGAGAGGGAACCTGGAAACAGGGAGACCAATGTGTTGTCTGCTATAGAATTTCTTAAACTCATCCATCAAAGTTCTTATTTTTTATTTTTACTTTATTTTATTTTTAGAGACAGGGTCTCACTCTGTGGCCCAGGCTGGAGTGCAGTGATGCCATCACGGCTCACTGCAGCCTCAACCTCAAGTGATCCTCCTGTTTCAGCCTCCCAAGTAGCTGGGACGACAGGCATGTACCACGACACCCAGCAAAATTTTTTTGTTTTTTTGTAAAGACAGGGTCTCCCTATGTTGCCCCGGCTGGCCTCAAACTCCTGGGCTCAAGCAGTCCTCCTGCCTTGGCTTCCCAAAGTGTTGGAATTACAGGCATGAGCCACTAAGCCTGGCCTTTATTTTTAAAGATAGAGGGAAAGGACTTCTGTCTCTGTAAAGTCTATAGGAATTTTGTTGAAGTCTTGTGTTTTGCATTTATTTTTGTTGTTAAAATTTGTTTTTGTTGTTATTAAAGATAACAGATGAAAATTTTTTTTAAAGTGGGGATACACCGTGGAAAATAAACTTTCCTTTTATCCCAAACCCCAAATATCCAGTTCTCCAAAGTTACAAATTATGAATTTCATTAATATCCTTCCAGTGTTATTTTGTACATAAATAAGCATAAGTATATATATTTTTTCTTTTAAAAAATCTTTCCTATTGCTGTGTCCAGGAGTTTGAGTCCAGCCTGGACAACGTAGCAAGACCCTGTCTGTATGAAAAAATAAAATAAAATAGTTCTTGGGCTGGGTGCAGTGGTTTACACCTGTAATCCTAGCACTCTGAGAAGCCAAGGTGGGAGGATCACTTGAGGCCAGGAATTCAAGACCAGCCTGGGCAACATATTGAGAACCTGAAGAAAGAAAAGAAAGAGAAAGGAAAAAAGAAAGAAAGATAAAGGAAGGAAGGAAGGAAAGAAGGAAGGAAGGAACAAAGGAAGGAAGGAAGGAAACAACGGAGAGAGAGAAAGAAAGGGAAGGAAAGGAAGGAAAGAAGGAAGAGGAAGAAAGAAACAAAGAAAAAGAAAGAAAGGAAGGAAGAAAGGAAGAAAGAAAGAGGGAAAGAGAGATTATAGGCGTGAGCCAGGAGTGGTGACTCACGCCTATAATCCCAGCACTTTGGGAGGCCGAGGCGGGCGGATCACGAGGTCAGGAGGTCGAGACCATCCTGGCAACGCGGTGAAACCCTGTCTCTACTAAAAAATACAAAAAATTAGCTGGGCCTGCTGGCGGGTGCCTGTAGTCTCAGCTACTTGGGAGGCTGAGGCTGTGCCAGGCACAGTGATGGATATATCCTGGTAGGGGATAGATCCACAGTGAACCCGGGAGGCAGAGGTCACAGTGAACTGAGACTGCACCACAGCAACAGAGTGAGACTCCGTCTCAAAAAACAAAAAACAAAAACAAAAGAGAAAAAATTAGCTGGGTGTGCTGGTGCGTGCCTGTAGTCTCAGTTACGAAGGAGGCTGGGGCAGAATTGCTTGAGTCCAGGAGTTGGAGGCTGTAGTGAGGCAAGCAGTGAGCCACTGCACTCCAGCCTGGTTAACAAAGTGAGATCTTGCCTCAAAAAAAAAAAAAAAAAAAAATCACATTTTATTTAAAACTCTGCAGGAGGGTGAGGTGGCTCACGCCTGTAATCCCAGCACTTTGGGAGGCCGAGGTGGGTGGATCACGAGGTCAGGAGATCAAGACCATTCAGGATAACACACTGAAATCCTGTCTCTACTAAAAATACAAAAAATTAGCCGGGTGTGGTGGCCGGCGCCTGTAGTCCCAGCTACTTGGGAGGCTGAGGCAGGAGAATGGCTTGAACCTGGAAGGTGGAGCTTACAGTGAGCCGAGATCGCGCCACTGCACTCCAGCCTGAGCGACAGAGTGAGGCTCCATCTCAAAAAAATAAATAAGTAAAAATAAAACTTCAAAGTTTACATTCTGTTCCATAATCAATCTGTGTTTATTGGCCGGGTTCGGTGGCTCAAGCCTGTAATCCCAGCACTTTGGGAGGCCGAGGCGGGTGGATCATGAGGTCAGGAGATTGAGACCGTCCTGGCTAACACAGCGAAACCTCGTCTCTACTAAAAAATTACAAAAAATTAGCCGGGCATGGTGGTGGGTGCCTGTAGTCCCAGCTACCCCGGAGGCTGAGGCGGGAGAATGGTGTGAGCATCAGAGGCAGAGCTTGCAATGAGCCAAGATCTCGCCACCGCACTTCAGCCTGGGTGACAGAGCAAGACTCCGGCTCAAAAAAAAAGAAAAAAACACATTTTCTTGTACTATGTCTTACCCCAAATCTTAGTCACACTGACAAGCCAGCAAATGGGGCTGTATGTATCAGTGCCTTTGTACACGCGTTTGGTTCACTCCTGTGGAGCCCCCACCCTCAACTCAGCATGATCTGACCCCTCCTCACCCTTAGCTTGGTCCATTTATTTATTTGTTTGTTTGTTTATTTATTTATTTATTTATTTATTTATTGATGGAGTCTTGCTCTGTTGCCCAGGCTACAGTGCAGTGTGGCACAATCTTGGGCTCACTGCAACCTCTGCCTCCCACTGAAACGGGAAAAGTTCCCTTGTCCCCGTCCCAGGGCGTATGACAGGGGAGTGGCTTGCTTCTCCAGTGTCCCGCTGTGCAAGCCTTTAGGGGAGCATACAGACGGGCAGGTTGTGGGGCTCCGACCCCATGAGTGTCTACTGGTGGATGTTTACAGCTCCTGAAGCCCCAATGGGCTTGTGCTACCGTATGCTCTTAGTTTTGCTGTCTATAGGTGGCTTGTGTTAACCAGCTCAATTAGACCCTCTACCTTGTTGCAAGGACAGAGGGCTTTCTGTATCCCGGGTTCTAGCCTTGGTATACCAGAAGAATTGGATCATACCTGGGCTTGGAGAACAAGTGCAAGGTTTTATTGAGTGAAGGTATTTCTCAGCAGGTGGGGGAAGCCAGAAGGGGATGGAGTGAGAAGATTTTCCCCTGGAGTTGGCCCGGACTCCCCTCCGACTGCCCCAGCCAAACGCCGCATCGTTTCTGCTGGTTGGTGGCCTGTGGCGTGCTGGTGTGCCGGTGCCTGTTGGTGCGTTCCTCTGACGTCCAGCTGCTTGTGTGTTCCTCCACTGATGTGCTCCTCTAGCCGTCCAGCTACCTGTGTGTCTGCCTGCTAGGGTTTTTATAGGCACGGGATGGGGGTGTGGCAGGCCAGGGTGGTCTTGGGAAATGCAACATTTGGGCAGGAAAACAAAAATGCCTGTCCTCACCTAGGTCCATGGGCACAGGCTGGGATGGAGCCCTAGCCAGGGACCACGCTCTTTCTCCCTTCCCTGTCATTTAAAGGGACTGTGCCCTTCCCTTCCCAGCACTTCCCTTCCTGTATTACCAGGCTCAAGCAGTTCTCCTGCCTCAGTCTCCTGAGTAGCTGAGACTACAGGTGCATGCCACCACACCTGGCTAATTTTTTTTGTATTTTTAGTAGAGACAGGATTTCACCATATTGGCCAGGCTGGTTTTGAACTCCTGACCTCAAGCAATCCACTCGCCTCAGCCTCCCAAGTGCTAGGATTACAGCCGTAAACCATTGCACCAGGCCCCTTAGCTTGGTCTTGTACCACTCTATACTCCAAAATTCTTTCTGGTTGCTGTTTGTCAGCCGTAACTGGAGTTGACATGAAGCGATGTAATGGGCAATCTGGCTGAGAGTAAGGTTGGAAAGGGATCGGGCCAGGCTGAGTTCCAAGGGCACGAGGGAGTCCCAGAGGATGTGACATGGGAATAAAATGGTCAGCGTGCTAGACTGACATCTTAGAAAGATCATTTGCTCCTTAATCTGCCCCCATCACTTTCCTCTAAAAGGCTCTTATTGATAACCTCCACACTACTCAACCCTAGGGCACTCTTCAGTTCTGATCTCAATTGACATTTTTTTTTTTTTTCAGATAGAGTCTTGCTCTGTCGCCCAGGCTGGAGTGCAGTGGCTCCATCTTGGCTCACTGCAAGCTCCGCCTCCTGGGTTCACACCATTCTCCTGCCTCAGCCTCCCAAGTAGCTGGGACTACAGGCGCCTGCCACCATGCCAGCTAATTTTTTGTATTTTTAGTAGATACGGGGTTTCACTGTGTTAGCCAGGATGGTCTCAAACTCCTGACCTCGTGATCCACCCGCCTCGGCCTCCCAAAGTGCTGGGATTACAAGCATGAGCCACTGCGCCCGGCCTCAGTTGACATTTCTTAGAGCCGATTTTACTTGATCTCTTGCAGCCCTCAACACCAGTTGTTAACCCCTCCCACCTGAAATGTCCTCCCTTGGTTTATGTGTCTCTGCATGTTCTTGTTTTCCTTCTCCCTTTCTGGCTGTCCCTTACTAGTTTTTCACCATCTCCTTTTCCATCAGGGAAAACTGTGTGTCAAAGTTGCTCGAGGCACTATCTTAGTTGGTATAATCTTTCTTTCTGCTTTCTCTCTTGACCCATTAGGAGAGTGTGAAATCAGTTTAACGCGTCATATAAGCATTGACAAAATGATGAAGCAACAGAATAGAAAGTGTCAAGGTGCATCGTGCACAGGGTAAATATTGTTTGAGGAAGCTTATTTCAGATTTAGATATAAATACACACATGCATATGTATGACGGCTGCAATGTAAAATAGTATCTTACTGTGGGATGTGGTGAAACAGTTTTGAAAGCCATGGCTGTACAACTCCTCTGTTTATTTCTCAGGGCCAGAATTCTCCTAGGAATGTAAGATCTGTGTGTATCCAACCGCCTACTCCACATCTCCTCTTAGATACCCTCTATGGAGACATTAAACCCAATATATCCAAAATCAAATTCAAGCCCTTCACCCAAGTCCAAGAAACTTGGACTTTCTTCTCTGTTTCGCATCTCAGGGAAAAGCCCCACCGTCCATCCAACTGCAGAAGTTAGAAATCTGGGCATCATCCTTGGTACTTAACTTTCTTCCAGCCCATGTCAAATATAGCTCCAAATCTTGTTGACTTAAACTCCGAAAGATCTCTTTACCCTGCTGTTTCTCTCCATCCATCTCTGCCTTCCATGCCTAAGATGTCCTCACCTCTCACCTGGGATAACTATACTGTATTTCTACTTGGGCTCTCCTCTGACCCAGTCTCCACCAACCACCCTGAATGATACTTGTAAAACATAACCAATCTAATCATGTTACTGTCTTGCTTACAAGTCCTTCAATGGCACATTGTTCTTAGACCCACATTCTTAACATGGCCTACCGGATGCCCCCACAATCTCCTCCCCTTCTCTGCATTGCAGTCACATTTGTTGTGCTGGATATTGTCTTTTGACAGACAGCACCCATCCCCATTCTATATGCCTTCATATGCTACAGTTGCTGGAAAGCTAAAACATCTCCCAACTCCCTTGCAGCTAGGGCTCTAGCACTTAGATGTATTTGCATAAAAGATGGAAGGGAGGCAGAAGTAAGCCAGATGGTTTGGGCTTTTACTTGTAAACATGGTTGTGGAGACAGTAGTGCACAGTCCCTGGCTTTGTAGAGGCAGGGAAAGCACTTGGCATTTCATTGTCCTGCCCATGGCATTGGCAGTGACTTTCTGATCCCAGGATCCTGTCTTTGGGTGGCAGCTTCACCATTGTGTCCTCATGCTCAGCCTTCCCAGTGGTGGCCTCCTGGCTTCTGTCTTTCTGACTGCGAGAGGTAGTAACTGCCTTGGCAGGTCAGTTCTGTGGTGTTCTAGGAGTCATTCCTAATACCCAGCCTAGGGACCAGCATTTTCTTCAACAGCTAGAGTGGTTTCTGTTTCTAAACTCAGACTGATTAATTTAGTCTCTAGAACTGGTCATGCCTCCTCCCACTATAGGGTTGTTTTACTTGCTATCCTTTTGGCCTAGGTTAATACCCTTGCTATCCCTTAACCCTCAGCCCCATCTCTCGATTAACTCCTTATATGTCCTTTCCATCTCAGTTCAGACATTTTCTCTGGGAAGTTATCCCTGACCCTTAAGACTGGATCAGCTTTCCTTGTTAAACAGGGATCTCACCCTTTATGTTTCTTTTAGTGCGTCATCGTCTGTAATTATGTACTTGTGTGACTGTAGAATCTGAGCCCCAGGGACTTGCTTATCCTGCTCAATGCTGTGTTCCATTGCTTAAAGGACCCTATAGAGTTGGTGCTCAACAGGCATGTGTTGAAAGAATGAATGGAATGGAGGAGGCCAGAATGGAGGCTCTGAGGACAAAATCCACGTTTTTAAATATGGCTGGTAAGCCCTGTGACACCTCTTCTCAGCATTTTCTCCCAACCACATCTTCCCCTGCCTCTCAGCCAGTCCGAACGCGCTGTGTGCTCTCTGGCCTCCAGGTCTCTACATCTACTATTTCTGCTGCTTGGGTGTCTCTTCGTTCTTAGCCTGGTTCTTACTCATCTTGCAAGTTTCAGCAAGATGTTTTCTCTTCTAGGGAAACTTTTACTTCAGACAATTCTATACAGGACAAATGTTGGCCGGGCGCGGTGACTCACGCCTGTAATCCCAGCACTTTCAGAGGCTGAGGCAGGTGGATCACCTGAGATCAGGAGTTTGAGACCAGCCTGGCCAACATGCTGAAACCCCATCTCTACTAAAAATACAAAACTTAGCCAGGTGTGGTGGCACGTGCCTGTAATCCCAGCTACTTGGGAGGCTGAGTCACAAGAATCGCTTGAATCTGGGAGGTAGAGGTTGCAGTGAGCCAAGATCATGCCACTGCATTCCAGCCTGGGCAACAGAGTGAGACTCTGTCTCAACAAAAAAATATTGTTAAATATATGATTGTAAACATTGCCTGCTGTTACTTATCTGTACCTTCTATTGCAAGTGCACTGTCTTGCTCAAGGCAGCCTATGGAGAGGGCCTTGCATGGGGCCCAGCTCTAATGCCCTCAGTATTTGTTGAAGTTGAATGATACAATGTCCTCTACTCAACCAGCCTCAGTCCGGGCATCTCTGCACGCTTTCCAGGAGCCCAAATACAGTGAAGAATTGTAATTTGAGGGCTGCTTGATCAGGAAAGGAAGCTGGGGGAAGTTTGTTCAGCTCCAGTCCCTGGCTGTCCCTGGGCCACCAGGCAGGAGGCCTTGAAGCAGATCCTGTGGGGGATGGGCAGGGAAACAGTTTCTTCCTCTGCTCCCTCCTGGAGAGTGGGGGGATGGGGCCAGGAGAGGGAAGGTTCCTTCCAGGAGGCTCCCTGGCACAGTGCCTGCTTTGAGGAACGGGGTGGAGAGCGTGGTGAATGCAGGCTTTCTCCTGTGAGAAAGCTCTGTGAGAGGGAGGGAAACTGCTGGCAAAGACGGGAAAGAGGGATGGAAGGGAGGGAAAGAGGAGAGTCTGCTTGCTTTGGGAGACAAGGAGAGGGGCTGAACTGGCTCTGAAAGACAGGATTCCCAAGAGCCTACCAGGTCCCAACTCCAGATCAGCTCTGGAAGTATCCTCAAATCACTGAGTCTGAGAGTCAATATACTGGGAATGTTTAACTCTTAGGATCAGATCATCCTAACATCACCAGCTGGAAAATCCGTCAGAGGGTTGTACCTGGGGTCTGCAGGGTACTGGACCCAAAGTCCAGAGACCTTGACCCTATTCTGCTTGCAGGCCCAGTCTCCGGGGGCGCTAACTTGGATAAGTAAGTCAGCTCCCTGGACCCCCCCTTCTCTTTTTCAACAGCTGGAAGAAATGGCATTTTCCCAGAACCCAAGAATATTTTGCATCCCATCCACGGCGCTTACAATAACAGAAAGACTAGGAAGCTGGCAAACCACATCCCTCTTTCCCACAGGTCTGTAATCTCCCTGAGGGCAGGGTTGAGCTCACACATCTTACACTCTGGTCTCAAACCTGGCTGCCCAGCAGAATTGCTTGATGATTAACTAAAATGTTTCACTTCCTCTAACAGTGATTCTGATTTCTTGGAGCTGTGTTAGGACCTAAAACCTGTTTTAACAGTGTGCTAACTGATTGTGATGCAAAGGGACCGGCACAACGTAGTAGGTGCTAAGTGTTGCCTCCAGGGGTGGGAAATGAATTTAGCAGGGTAAACAAATGGAGTGTAGGGGAAGTGGGATTGAAATACGGTCTGGATCTGGGCAACTGTGCATCTAACACTTGGAAAGGAAATAGTGCACCAGTGTTAGCAATACAAAAGATAAATATTTATTCAGAACAAACTTTTAACAATCAATTTTACATTCTAAACCACAAGGAAATAGCAAAACATATAGCAAAGGAAAAGCAAACACTAAAAGAAAAGCAGTGTACTGTCTTTTCTACTTGATAACACTTAGTTGGCCCATGACCTCTCGCTTGGCCTATCTCCCAAGTACATTTTAGAGTTAACAGCTCACTCATAATTTTGGGTTAAAATCCATCTTTCTCCTGAGTCAGGAGTTGCAGATGAGCTCCAGCTAGCTGCTTCTCTAGGGTTCCTAGTTATTGAGGCTAAGGTGCAAATGTAAACCTTTGGTAGGTTTCTTTACACAGGGGCACCCCCATTTCTCACTGGTGACAATGAATGGGGAAGGGGTAGGGCCTCCAAAGGACCTGGCACACTTAATCCAGAAATGGTGCCCCAGGGAGCAACGCATGCACCCTGGAGTGTGTTCCTTGGTCCTTTCCGTATCTCCCAAGTATTCAGAAAACCCCTCCTTAAAACCTTCTGTTTCTGCTCCCTCCTCCAGATGATTTCTCAGCATTCCTCTGGGCTCAACATTCTGGAGAGATCAGACTTTCTGGGCCCTCAAGTGTTGAGGAAATTGTTGTGAAGTGTGAGAGGTAGTGGAATGAGCACCGGGCTTGGGGTCAGGGGACTCTACTATAGGCTGGCTCTGGCACCAGACAGCTATGTGATTTTCACCGAGTCATTTAACCTCTTTGGGCCTCTTTCATCTGCTGGAAAACCACGGAATTGGTCTAAACCAACTCTCAGGTTCTTTCCAGCAGGAATATTCTAGATTCCATGATTCTATGAAAAATGGCTTCTGAGCCACCAAAAGAGCTGTCATGAAGTCCATGCATTTTTGTGCCATAAAGAGAGGCCCTTGGCCACCATTCAGAGCTTATTGATTCAGATTATATACACTTCTAACAACACTGGTTTCACAAATTCTGACCACGTAGATTAAAAGCAGCAAATTAAATGAGGGAGGGGAAGAGCTGCAAAAGGTAGACACTCTGATAGAAGCCACAGTCAACAATGTTTTCAGTTAAGCAAACACTGATGGAGTGCCTACCACGTGTTGGGCCCCGTACCTAGTGCTGGGGCATAAAGATGAGCAAGGCAGCCCAAAGGGTGAAAATCCAGGGGAAGACAAGGTATGGGGCGGGGGGGGGGGGGGGGGGGGGGGGGGGGGGGAGAGAGAGAAAAAGTACAAGAAATAAAACAAAAACCCAATAGAAAAACGAAAATAAAATTTAAAAAAGGGAGGGGCAACACATCTGCACGCTACAGTTCTCCGCAGTCGTTATTGGTGACAGAGTCACCAATTCAGAACAGGCTGAAATGGAGTAAACTCGGTTTAAGAAGGCATAGAGAGATGTCTCTTGTAGGTTTTAAAAAGATCTCCTTCAAAAACGATAAAAAATGGTTTAAAAAAAAGTTTTGGCACTTAAGAGGGGTAAGCTGGCTGTGTGTTCACCCTGGCAGGCAGGCGGGTGTTTAGTGCCCGGCCACGCCGGTTAGCTGAGCTGCCACGGAATTGTGAACTGCTTTGGGACACTGGGCAAAGGCGTGTCCTCGCTTGCCACAGAGGTTGCACACGATGCCCTTCCGGCAGTAAGGGCTCAGGTGCCCCTCCTCCCCGCACCTGAAGCACCTGTCCTGCGTGCAGCTGCCGCTCATGTGGGTCCGGGAACCACATTTAAAGCATGTCTTGGGCTGCCCCTTGTACCAGCTGTAGCCCCTCTCGGCCCCCAGGAAGAAGGCCCCTGGCAAGTGCCTGACCCCGCCCTCCCCCTGGCGCAGCTCGATCTCGCACTTGTACTCCCCGGTCCAGATCCCAAACCTGTCGGTCACTTTCACCGGCACGGCCAGCACGTCGCAGTGGCGCTTGAGCCAGGTCACAATGTCCTCCACGTCCACCGTCTCGTTCCGGAAGAGGATGAAGAGTGTCTTCAAGCTGGACTTGCTCCGCCCCAGCACCACAAAGTTCTCCCAGCAGTCCTCCTGCTCCCGCTTCTCCTCGTAGACGCGCAGGAACAGGGCCAGCTTCTCCGCCGAGCGGAAGCTCACGTCGAATTCGCGGCTGCCCGGAATCTGGATGACCGCGTAGATGTCGCTCGGGTCCATGCCGATGGAGCGCAGGATAAGCGCTCCTACCACGAAGTCCCGGGTCGGGCAGGAGCCCTCGTCTCCCTGGAAACAGATGCGGACAAGGAAGCGACCCTTGCCCGGGCCCGCCCCCGCCGGCTCGTCCTGCAGGGGCCGTTCGGCCGCGTCCTCGGCCTCGCCGGGCCTGGCCGGGGTCGCCATGGCTGCCGCCGCCGCCGCCTCGGCCTTCTTCCTCCTACCCGCCTCGGCAGCGCCCTTCTTCTTGCGGGGGTCCGCCGCCTCGCCGGCCGGATCTCTCCGGCGGCCCTTCGGGTCCCCGCGGCCAGCAGGTGGGAAGTCGCCGAGGTCCGGCGCCGCTAGGCCCGCGGGGCCGCCGAGCCCGACGCTCCCGCCACCGCCGCCGCTTTCCTCCTCCCGCCGCGGCAGCCGCGGCTCGCGGAATTCGCCCTTCTTCTCGGCTAGATTCTTTACCACCTGGGCCCAGCCCATCTTCTCGCGGCCGCCGTCGGCCTCCTCTCCCCGGGCCGCGGGCCGCGCGGGGGGCAGAAGCTGCGGCCGCCCCCGTTTCCTCTCTTCCTCCGCGCCGCCGCCGGTGGCCATTTTACCTCCTTCCCAGCATCCTCCACTCGCTCCCGCAGCCAAAGGGCGCCCATCGCGCGCGCCCGCCCGCCGGGACTGTGGGGGTTTGGGTTTTTTTTTTTTTTTTTTTTTTTTTAAATTTGCCGCTACCCTCCCCCCCCGCTCCCTCAAAGGTATTCACATGCGGCGCATATTGGCCAGCGCCGGCTCTGCGCCCCCTGGTAACTGCTGAGCTTTTCTTCCGCCAGCGCTCGCTCCAACCTCACCTCCGTCCGCAGCGGGATGGGGCGCCCGGAGGCGTCCCTTTCCCCAGCGCGGGTTTGGCAGCCTCCGGCCTCGCTCTCGAGGATTTGGCATTTCGCAAGCGGTGCTCGATGATTTCATGCAAGCAGCTTTGCTAACGGCCCACAGCCCACAGGCGGGACGAATTCAGAAGCATCTCCCCCGTTTTGTTGTTTTCTTTGTACTTTTTCCTGTTAAAAAAGCAAAAACAATAGCAAAATTAAAACTTAGCTTTCCCTTATCCCCAGAACTGACTGCAATGCATTATTTTTTCCCCACGTCGGATTATGCATATTTTCAAGCAGAAAAGTTGAAAGTTTTACAGTGAACGTTTTACCATTAACTTTTTATCATTAAAATTTTACTCTGTTTTATCACACTACACCTCGATGCATTCATCGGTCGTTATTTTTTGATACGTTTCCAAGTAAGTCATATTGCATTATTTTTATTTTTTTTGAAAAGACCTCTGTCATACTTAGGATGAAGTGTGAGTGCTTCTTACGTTCCCGGTACTGTGTTAAGCACACTTCAGACTTTATTACATGGAATCTTCCAAAAACGATGCCGTAATTATGCCCATTTTACAGATAAGGAGGCAGGAATTAAGTCACTTGGCGGAGTTAATAGGTAGCCCCACGTATATAGGTAGCTTATATTTCTTTAACCACTATTTCTGACGCTGTGGATCAAGAACTGTGCATCAGACTCCAAGAAACTTTGTCAACAGGCAGATTCCCTTCACCCCAACTCCTGGTATTGGTCTCAGGGGAGCCACCATCCCTGACTCTTGTGCTGTTTGCACTTTCCAGTCCTTTCACTTTATATCCTCAGACACCCTTTCCTTCATCCCTTCTCAGCCACACATTCCCATGATCATACTCGGAACTGCACCATTACCAGAAACATCCAAGTACCAGAAACATCCAAGTCTTAGAGATTCACATATTTCTCTGTTGCTCTTTCAACTTGACTGGTCAAGTTTCACCATGAGGAGAATACTTACACAACCAAACAATATATGTATTTTAAACAATCTCTTCCATTCCTCTTACCTTAAGCCCTCATTCCAGGTAACCATCACATAATTAAATATCTGCAAGGGGCAGGCAGGTACCTTAAGTAGAAGATATACTGGGTAAACTGGAGATGGAATATTCTATCTGAAGGGGCAACTGCTGGTCAACTCTAGCCGATTATTCCTCTCCAGAAGTGAGGGTCCACTGTGGGCAGATCTTTCAGTTTCCAAAGAGAAATCTGAACTCCAGTTTGTTCTTTTATGGGAAACATTCTTTCTCTTGTCTTCTTTAAGATGGTCTCAGCTGTATTTGGAACCTCCATATAAATTTTACAACCAGTCTACTAAGTTCCAGGAAACTATGAGATCTTAATTGGAGCTGCATTGCATTTGTACAGAATTGCCACTTCATAACACCGAACCTTTCCGTCAATGACCCCACTTGATTTCTCACTTATTTATGGCTTATTTTATGTATTTAAATAAAATATAGTTTTCTTCATAAAGGTCTTACATACTTTGGGGGATTTATTCCAAGGTACCACATGGTTTGACTGCCATTGTAAATGAAATTATTGTAAATCAGAAGTTATATATTGTTTCTTGGTGTCCTTTAGAGGGAACACAATTGAATTTTGTGTACTGACCCCATATTTGGCACCAAAGTTGAAACCTTAAAAAGTTCCAGTGGTTTTTGGAATCTCTTTACTTTTCTGTATTGCCAATCATATTGTCTGCGAATAATGAAGGTTTTGTCTCTTTTTTCAGATCTTACACTTTTTCTTGTCTTACTGCACTAGTCAGGAACTTTCATATAATCAATGTATTTTGAGCATTTTTGTTTTGTGTTGGACTTTAAAGGCATCTGTGTTTTGAAAATATTTGACTTGTGGATTATGTTCTGGTTCCATGTCCAATTTTAGTAACCATATCTTCTTCTATTGTAAGATTTCATTGTTATGTGTAGGGCCATCCTTTTGATCAGTTTCATTTTTTCCAGGTCAAATTTTGCAGAGATTATTAAATCAGGAGCTACAGGGGCCAGGCTGGTACCCTGCAAGGAAAGCAGTCCGGGTGGGCACTGAGGCCATATGAAGAGAGCAGCCTTTATTCATTTCTGGCAGATTATTGTCACAGAGGGACACAGGCCCAGTGTTGCCAGATGTCTGCTTTTCTAAGAGAGATCGGAAATCCAGTGTTTGGCTGCCTGGAACAAGGCCTGAGCTTAGCAGCTTGAACACGTGAGGGTCTATAGTCTGTCTTGTGAGGCCTCTTTATGTTATTATGTCTTTAGTACGCTGGCTTCCACCTGTGTTCCTTTTTAGTATTTCTGTCTCCTTTTCTTCCCTCGAACCTGACATCCATTCTTTAGGCAAATCCTGATAGCAATTCTTCCAAAAATATATCCCCAATCTGACCACTCTCACCTGTTCTCCAAGTCACTATCATGTAAACTGCTTAGAATATGCCTGGCTCAGTCATTCTAGTTAAAAAAAAAAACATGACAGATAAATGTGTTCAGAATAGACCTGACCAACTAGTTTGCCATCTTTGGCTTAAGCATAATTATCCTCACTTTACAAAGGAGGTAACTGAGGCTCAGAGAGGTGAAGGGATTTGTCTTAGGAGCATCTGTGAGGTCTTTGATAACTGGGGCATGTCTTGCTGTCTGTCTTCACAGACAATTGCTGTGAAGACAACACAACTGACCTGGTGAGGTGGCTCATGTCTGTAAGCCCAGCACTTTGGGATGCCAAGACTGGAGGATGGCTTAAACCCAGGAGTTCTTGACCACCCTGGGCAACATAGTGAGACCTCATCTCTACAGAAAATTTCTAAAATTTGCCAGGTATGGTGGTATGCACCTATAGTCCCTGCTACTCTGGAGGCTGAGATGGGAGGATCACTTAAGCCTAGGAGGTTGAGGCTGCAGTGAGCTGTGATCCCACCATTGTATTCCAGCCTGGGTAACAGAGTGAGACCCTGTAAAAAAAAAGAAAGAAAGAAAAGAAAAAAGAAAAGACAACACAATTGCCCAGTGCTCTGTAAGCACTTAGTAAATGGCAGCTGATTTTTGATTTTTGAATTGTTAAGAAACTGGGCTCAGCATGGTGGCTCACACCTGTTATCTTAGCATTTTGGGAGGCTGAGGCGGGCAGATCAGTTGAGTCCAGGAGTTTGTAGACCAGCCTGGGCAACATGGCGAAACCCCATCTGTACCAAAAATAATGAAAAACATTAGCCAGCTGTGATGGGGCACCACCTCTAGTCCCAACTACTAGGGAGGCTGAGGTGGGAGGATTGCTTGAGCCCAGGAGGTTGAGGCCACAGTTGAGTGCAGTGAACTGTGATCACTCCATGCTACCCTGGGCAACAGATTGAGAGAAACTCTGTCTTAAAAGAAACTCGCTAATGCTAGTTGGGAATAGCTAAATAACAGAAAATTCTAGAATAATGGTAACATATGCAAATGAAGGTTTTTTTTTCTCTCATAGAATAAGTCTGGAGGTAGGCAGCTCAGAGCTGGTATCGTGGCTGCATAGTGTCAGGGATCCAAGCTCCTTCTGTCTTTATGTTCTGCCATATATGACCTACATTTCTGACTATTTAATGGCCCAAATGGCTGCTGAGTTCCAACTACGAGATTCCATTCCAGCAGCAGAAAGGAACAAGTGGAAGAGAATGGCATGTGTTCTCCACTTCCTGTATAAGGACATTTGCGGATGTTGCACTTCTGCCTATATTCCATCGACTAGAACTTGATCAAGCCTATCTGCATCTCAGTCCAAGTTCTTAATGATGCATTTTTGGATTTGCATTATTTTTGAAGTGACCTTTAGAGAGTCAGGAGATGGAGGCATGGTTTGAGATGGACCTTGAAAGAAGAAGTAGGTTTTGGAAAGCAATACAGAAACAAACCTATGAGGCTAGAATTATTGCTTCTATTCACAGATGACGGAACTAGGCTGAGAGAGGTAGAGTGAGTTGCCCAATATCACCATGTCACAAAGCTAGTAGTGGCTTAGTGAACCACGTCAAGAGGACTCCAAGGATTATATGCTTAGCCACTTACACAGTTCTGCCTTGTATCTATAAAATGGAGATAATGCCTACATTAAGGTTACTATTTATTGATAACTTGCATTTGTAGTTGTATTAGCACAGAAGCTAGGATCCTTTGCTTTTAAGGGCATGACCAAGAACTTGCACATGCTTCTTCTACTCACATCACATTTGTTAAAACCTAATCATGCAGCCACCTTAGTTGCAAGGGAGGCCAGAAAATTAGGTTTTTATTTTATTTTATTTTATTTTATTTTATCTTATTTTATTTTTTGAGAAAGAGTCTCTCTCTGTCACCCAGGTTGGAATGCAGTGGCATGATCTCGGCTCACTGCAACCTCCACCTCCCGAGTTCAAGTGATTCTTCTACCTTAGTCTCCCGAGTAGCTGGGATTACAGATGCCCACTGCCCCCAGCTAATGTTTGTGTTTTTAGTAGAGACGGGCTTTTGTCATGTTGGCCAGGCTGGTCTCGAACTCCTGACCTCAGGTGATCTGCCTGCCTCGACCTCTCAAAGTGCTGGGATTACAGGCATGAACCACTGTGCCTGGCCAAGAAATGAGGTCTTTAGATGGGCAGCCCATGTGCCCAATAAAAATTCTAATACTACAGAAGTGTAGAGTGGATGTGGGAGGGTATTAGCAATCTCTGCTACGATACTGTTAGTTAAGATTTATTTATTTATTTGTTTGTTTGTTTGTTTATTTATTTATTTATTTATTTCAGGGTCTCACTCTGTCACCCAGGCTGGAGTGCGGTGGTGTGATCATGGCTCACTGGAAGCCTCAACCTCCTGGGCTCAAGTGATCCTCCTGCCTCAGCCTCCTGAGTAGCTTGGACTATAGGCTTGTGCCACAATGGCCAGCTAATTTTTTAATTTTTTATAGAGAAGGGGTCTCTTTATGTTGCCCAGGCTGGTCTTAAACTCCTGGCCTCAAGCAAATCCTTCTGCCTTGGCCTCCCAAAGTTCTCAGATTACAGGTATGAGCCACCATACCCGGCCTAGTTAATCTTTAAAACAAACCAGTAAAATAAGCATTATTGTTCCTATTTTACTGATGAGTAAATTGAGGTTCGGAGAGGTGGAGCTATTTAAGGGTAAGCTAGGATTAGAATCCTGACTCATGTTTGACCCACAGTATTCTATTCCTTTTCATTGGAATTGTGTTTTGTGAGTGTTGCTGCTTCTCATTGATTTCCTTCTCACTCAGTAGTATGCCATTAGCAAGTGTCTCCACTCCCTGGACTGTGAATCTGCCTCTGGATGCCTACTGTCTGGCATTGTGATCATGTCAGAGGGAGGAGATACTGGCCTTTCCAAGGCCAGGATGCAGTGGGGCCACATGTGTGTGTTGCTCCTTGGCTACTTGCAGTAGCTGTTAGAAAGCAAGTCCACAAACTGCAATCTCTTCACCAAAGGGAAGTAAAGCCAGCTGACCCAGGAGACAGAAGGAGGCTGAGGCCAAGGGAAGAAAGAGGCACTTGACTGTCAGCGTCTGGCCTAGATCAACATCATCCCAACCCCCTGGGAATGAGAAGCTGGTGGAGTCCGTGAAGGAGATGTCATCAGAAGTCCAATATTACATCCATGTGGATAAACTCCTTGACATTTTTTCTGAGACCCTTCTTGGCACTGGACATGGCAGGTGCATGTGCATGGGGAAGGAGATGGAGCACAGTTGCAAGGACGTCTCCTGTGATAGCAGCAGCTTCTACCTGACTCTGCAGACTCTGCCAGCAAAGGAACACCTTGTTAACTGTGGCTTGATGTCCAAGCTGATTGGTTTCCAAGGTGCTCAGCAGCAGATACCAAGTCTAGTTCATCAGCATGCAAGCAAATCCTGCCAGGCTGTGCACATTTATCCTGGCTCTTCAGGACCACTTGACCAAGTTTGTCTTTTTTTTTTTTTTTTGAGATGGAGTCTAGCTCTGTTGCCCAGGCTGGAGTGCAGTGGCATGATCTCGGCTCACTGCAAGCTCCACCTTCTGGGTTCACGCCATTCTCCTGCCTCAGCCTCCCGAGTTGCTGGGACTACAGGTGCCCACCACCATGCCCGGCTAATTTTTTGTAATTTTAGTAGAGACAGGGTTTCACCATGTTAGCCAGGATGGTCTCGATCTCCTGACCTCATGATCCACCCGCCTCGGCATCCCAAAGTGCTGGGATTACAGGCGTGAACCACCACGCCCGGCCGACCAAGTTTGTCTTATATCCTCTGACCTCTAGGTGCCTCCAGGAGGACATCCTGTAGGACATCTTCACTCTTCAGGGCCCCCAGTTTCTTGCAGACACCATTGAGGGTATTTCTTCATCCAGATTGTTGGGGAGCTAACTCAGCTGAAGATGGTTCATGAACAGGGACAGAGCTCTGTGGTGGTAGTCAATGGAATCATGCAGACTGTATTAGTTTCCTAGGGCTGCTATAACAACAAACTATAAACCAGGGGTCCCCAACCCCTGGGTCTACCCATTAGGAACCAGGCCACACAGCAGGAGGTGAGTGGCAGGCAAGCGAGCAGTACCACCTGAGCTCTTCCTCCTGTCAGATCAGCAGTGGTGTTAGATTCTCATAGAAGTGGAAGCCCCATTGTGAACTGCACATGCGAGGGATCTAGGTTGCATGCTCCTAATGAGAATTTAATACTTGATGATCTGAGGTGGAACAGTTTCATCCCGAAACCACCCCAGAGCCCCGTCCATGGAAAAATCATCTTCTGTGAAACCGGTCCCTGGTGCCTAAAAGGTTGGGGACCCCTGCTATAAACGGAGTGGTTTAAAGCAACAGGAATTTATTATCTCACAGTTCTAGAGGCTGAAAGTCTGAAATCTAGGTGTAAGCAGGGCCATGTTCTCTCTGAAGGCTCTAGGGGAAAATCTGTTCCATGCCTTTCCCTTAGCTTCTGGTGTTGCCAGCATTCCTTGACTTGTAGATGCATCACTCTAATCTCTGCCCGTGTCATCAGAAGGCATTCTCACTGTGTCTGCCTCTGTGTGTCTTCTCTTCTTCTCATAATGGCACCAGTCTTTTAAGGGCCCACTCCAGTACGACCTCATCTTAACTAATTACATCTGCAGCAACTCTATTTCCAAATAAGGTTCTGGGAATGGTATGTATTTTTTTTGGAAATACTATTCAACCCAGTACACACACTACATGCTGACTACCTGGATACAGACCAATGACACACATCATTGGCTTCAGGATCTGTAGTTCATTCAGATGATGAAAAACTCGGCTTACCACAAAGTTATCTGCCACAGCCCCCACGAAGCCATGTTTAACAGCAAAGTCAAGGTTGGCCTGGCCGCCTCCAAGTTACGGGATGAAATTGTGCTCACAATCAGGACTGAATAGGATTGCAAGAGGGCACAAGGACAGCTGAAGAGCAGCATCCATGCACAGCAGGGAGACAACAGTGTGCTGGGGCCTAGCAGTGAATTCAGTGGGGGGGTCTTAGGATGGAAGAGCAGGCAGCTCTGGAGTGTTGTGCAGATGATAAGAAGGAATGTCTAGGATCTTGTTATGTCGAGCGTAGCAGGTGTCTCCACAAGAACCATGGCATCTTACCCAGTGACGACGGTAGGGATTGTGGGTTTAGGATGGTGTGCACATTTGCCACAAAGTCAGCACATCCAATGACATGGATGGAAACCTGAGATTGCCTGCTTAGCCTAGTCCACCTCTCAGCAAGATGTTGATGGAATGAGAGCCCAGGTTGCTGTTGCTGAGCCTGGAGCCAAGCAGGCCTGAGAGGCCCTCTATCACATTTATCACCTCACATGTGCAGGAAGGAAAGGCCAGTTTGTCTTGCCCATCTATGCTGGGGGCAGGAAGTTCCATCAGGTGTTCATGAACACAGAAATGCCACCTGAACAGGTGTAAGTGCAAATGGACTCCATCTTATTCAGTCCCAGTTCCAACAGTTTTGTTACAAGTGATTGTCGGTGGCCCGTCAAGTGTGTTTTGGCTTTGATTAAAATGGCAGCATTTTTGCAAATGTTTTTGTGTATTTATTTTAAAATTTGAAGTGGGGCCAGGTGCGGTGGCTCACGCCTGTAATCCTACCACTTTGGGAGGCTGAGGCGGGCGGGTCACCTGAAGTCAGGAGTTCGAGACCAGCCTGACCAACATAGAGAAACCCCGTCTCTACTAAAAATACAAAATTTGCTGGGTGTGGTGGTGCATGCCTGTAGTCCCAGCTACTCGGGAGGCTGAGGCAGGAGAATCGCTTGAGCCTGGGAGGCAGAGGTTGTGATGAGCCAAGATCACGCCATTGCACTCCAGTCTGGGCAACAAGAGCAAAACTCTGTCTCCAAAAAAAAAAAAAAAAAAAAAAAATTGAAGTGGGAGGCAGTAATATTACTGGTTAAGCATCTGAGATGTGGGGCACAGGCAGCTCTCAGTGGGTGTCCATGCTGGGGTCAGCACGTCTGATGAGGAAGGCTGTGTGACAGTGGACAAGCTCTTATTTGTGTTAATCAAGGTACAGGTTAAGATACTGTGACAAAGGGACTCTCAAATACAGAGTCTCAGACAAGGTGGAGGTTTATTTCTCTTTGGTGAAGCAGCTCGGAATTTGGCAGGCAGTGAGGACAGGTAGGTGACTGTCTCCTGCAAGGTTGTCAGGGACCCAGGTTCCTTCTGTCTTGTTGTTCCTCTAGATGCAGATTTCAGTAAAATGCTTTTGGTCTGCAAGTACCAGAAAACTCAACTCAAATTTGCTCACCCAGTAATGTGATTTCTTATTTAATCTCAAGCAATTTCTAGATAGATGACAGGTTAATTTAATTAATTAATTTCTTTTAGAGACAGAATCTTACTCTGTTGCCCAGACTGGCATGCAGTGGCACAATCATAGGTCACTGCAGTCTCAAATTCATGGGCTCAAGCAATCCTCCCTCCACAGCCTCCCAAGTAGCTGAGACTACAGGTGCACATCATCACATCTGGCTAATTAAATAAAAAAATTTTTTTTTTTTTCTGAGATGTGGTCTCATTATGTTGTCCAGACTGATCTCAAATGCCTGGCCTCAAGCAATCCTCCTGCTTCAGCTTCCCAAGTAGCTGGGATTATAGGCAGATACTATTGTGCCAAGCTAGGGTTGGTTAATTTAATGGCTCGACAGTGCTATCAAGGAAGAAGGTTTTTACATTTTCCTCTCTACCATTCACAGTATATCCTCTTTGGCCAACTCCCCTCACAGTTCCACAATTCCAGGAATCCCACACAGATATGACAATGTCTACCAGCAGACAAAGGAATGTTTTTCTGCAATGCCTTTTTTAAAAAGTGTGATGAAAACCTTTCCCAAAAGCCTCTGAGTAGATTTCTCATTCTGTCTCCTTGGCCAGACTTTCATCATGTGTCTATGACTCCATCTCTAACTGGAAAGGGAAATTGGCCCACCAAGCCCAGCCTCAACAGTCATGACTATGGAAGCTGGGACTAGGACTAGGGTTGGGCCTGGTGCCTGCCTCCCTTAAGGCAAGTGCATACATGGACAAGATCAGGATCCAATAGCTGTGATGACAGGGAGGAATGGCTGTTGAGTAAGTCACTACCTGGATCTGTCATGTATTCCTATCTTTTACTTTTTTTTTTTTTCTTTTTTTTGAGATGGAGTTTCGTTATTGTTGTCCAGGCTGGAGTGCCGTGGCACGATCTTGGCTCACTGCAATATCAGCTTCCCTGTTTCAAGTGATTCTCCTGCCTCAGCCTCCCAAGTAGCTAGGATTACAGGCGCCTGCCACCACTCCTGGCTAATCCTATTTTGTATTTTTAGTAGAGATGGGGTTTCATCATGTTGGCCAGTCTGGTCTCGAACTTCTGACCTCAGGTGATCCATCCGCCTCAGCCTCCCAAAGTGCTGGGATTACAGGTGTGAGCCACCGCGCCCAGCCTTTATCTTTTACTTTTTAATGGTTTCCTGGTATAGAGTTTCCCAGCAAGAATTCTGTCATATGGTGTGCTCTGCAAATGAGGGTACCCAACATAGTGTTTCCCTCAGCTCTAGGGTCAGCCAGGAGGGGCCTGAATAGCCAGAGTACCCGGGCTAATTGCTTTTTATCCTAGAGGCTGCTTCTATTTACCACAGTGCACTTAAACACATTCTCCTGTGATTTTTAAGAGGCAGAAAAGGTTGGGAGCTCTGACATGGTATTCTGTAGTAATGTTCCCCTATTGAAGTTTAAGTGATTTAAAATTATTGCTCCCTCCCAATTATCTTTTAAACTGGAATTCACTTTTAAATCCCTGCTCTATCTAGCAAATCTGGTGTGTAGGGCAAAGGTGGCAGCTAGTACTTTAGTTGGGGTACAAAAGGAAAGAGGTGTGTGTGTGTGTGTGTGTGTGTGTGTGTGTGTGGTCCTATTCCAGATATATGTTGAAGTTACTGCAACAGGATCTGCTGATGGACGTGGGATGAGAGATGAGTTAAGGATGATTCGAAGAAGAGAGTTGCCCTATTTTGAGTTTGGGAAAAATGTTTCTGGAAAAATATTGCACATTATTATATGACTGGAATTCAGGGGGAGGCTGGAGACGAGTCTGAGAGGCATCTGGGTACAGATGGTATTCAAAACCATGAGACTGGAAGAGAGGGGGCTGGGACTGAGTCCTGGGATACTACAATAAAAAGGGAGAATAGGAGGAATCAGCAAAGGAGACTGAAAAGGAGGCAGGAAACAACTGAAGAGTGGTTTCCTGGATACTAAGAAAGTGTTTCAGGGGAGGGAGTGATCTGTTGTGTCAAATGCTGCAGACAGGCCAAATAAGGGGAGGACCTAGAAGTGACCATAGGGCTTAGCAAAGTAGAGGTCACCAATGATGTTGATGAGGGCAGTTTCAGTGGAGAGTGAAAGCCTGATTGAGTGGAGGGAAAACAATGGGAAACAGAATAGGCAAACCTAGGAGTTTTGCTTTAAAATGAAGCAGACATGGGAGCTGACTGGAAGGGAAGTGGTTTGTTTGTTTATTTAGAGACAGGGTCTTGCTCTGTCAACCAGGCTGGAATGCAGTGGCTGGATCATGGCTCACTGCAGCCTGGACCTTTCTGGCTCAAGCGATCTTCCCACCTCTGGCCTCCCAAAGTGCTCTCATGCTTATACGCATGACCCCCCGTGTCCGGCTGTGGTCAAGCTTTTTAAATACAAGAAATTTAAAAATACGTTGGTATACTGATGATACAAAGGAGAGGGAAAAGAGGAGGAAAAAATGGGGAGAACTGCTCGGTCAATATCTTTGAGAAAATGTGAGAGGATAGGATTCGGTGCACAAATGTAGGAATTGGTCTTAGTAGGCAGTTTATATGTAGTTACAGGAGGGAGGCAAGTAGGCGAGTAAATGGTGCTGTGAACTAGTGGGTTTACTGATTCCCAAAATTTCCTTAGTAAAATTGGAAGCAAACTCATTAGTCAAGAGTGAAGATGGCGAAGGAAGTGGTGGAAGTTTGATGAGAGTGGAGAAATATGATATAATATTTTAGGATTATGGGCAGAGCAAACTGAAGGGAATTTGAAAATTGAAGAGAGGGCCGAACTAGATTTTTGCCTTGAGAGGTTAGTCCCTCTAGGCGCTCGGTAGCCGGCGTCACGTTTCCTTGGAGACCGAGACGCTGGCGAAAGCATCGGGTGTCCGGACCTTTGAGTGGCCTGGGTTACTGCGCGATCTACACTGAGACAAGGAAGTTGGAAAAGCCGAGTAGTTATTCTAGAAGATCAGTGTCTCACAGACTCGCAGCTTCTCTTCCCCAATGGCGCATGTCTTACAAAAGTAGGTTAAAAAAAAAATTTTTTTTTGAAGAAAGGCGGAATGCGCATGAGTACTTCACACCCCGCCGATGTCCCGCCCTCGCCTAGAGGTCGGCCCTCGGTCTTCTGATCCCGCCCTCTCCCCGCCCACATCTCCTTGGCCCCGCCCCACTCCCGCGGCGCTATTCTACCCGCGAACTGCAGTTTCTGGTTTAAGACTCCAATCCTGTTTCGAGTTGCTGCTTGCTGCCTCTTGGGCTGGGGATAATGGAAGTTCTTTCCCTTCCCAACTCTTTCCAGACTCAACCACTCTGGGACTCACTCCACAGTCCATGAGTTCCAGGTTCCGGTGAGTCTTGAGGGACTAGGGCTGGGGTGGGAGGCTCGCTGGCCCTGCAGTCCACCTGCCCTCCACTCTCACGGTCGTGACTGCTCCATGGATATAGACTAGAGACCCGAATTCCAGTCCCAGCCGGGTCACACACTTTGCTATGGGAGCCAGAGAAAGCCTCAGAACCTCGTTTTTCTCCTCTCACTGTCTTATTAGAATATAAGGATGTATTATGCTGCTCTCTTATTCATCTGATTGCTACTCTGGTTTCCTGAGGGTGGATGTTGCGTCTTTTCCATGCCTTCTGTTTCTTACAGTTCTTAGCACCTCACAGCCTGGATGTGCTTAGTAAATTCTGGCTGGCTGATAAAAAAAAAAAGTGATAGCTAACATTTATGGAGCACTTACCACATGCTTCATAAATATCTCTCGGAATTCTTGTGTCAACTGGCAGAAGTAGGTTTTATTATTAGATCCACTTTACAGATGAGAAAATCGAGGCTCAGGGAGGTCAAGTCACTTGCTTGAGGTTACAGATATCTGAAAAGGGTGCAGCTGGGTATGAACTCATGGTGCTATGTGACTGCTTGTTTATTTTGTAGGATTATGTTCCATGGCAGCAGTCCAAGCAGGAAACCAAGCCATCTACTCTGCCTCCAGTCCAACAAGCCAACAGCCTTCATACAAGCAAAATGAAAACTTTGACTAGGGTCCAACCAGGTGGGTGGAGGCACCTGGGAGCTGATGTGGAGGTTGGAGACAGGATAGAGTGGCTGCTCTTGGTTCTTGGTGACACCACTTATATTAGGGTAGGCTAACTGATATAATAAACAATGCCCAAATTGCAAGTATTGATATAGAAATTTATATCTCATTTATGTCACAGTACATTTGTGGATCTGAGGAAGGAGGGATTCTGTACCACATGGTCATTCAGGGATCCAGGTTCCTTTGACCTTGTGGATCTGATATTTTGTAAGGTCTCGAAGTCTTCTGCTGGATACTTTTGCATTCAGCTGGCATAGAGGGAAGAGAAGGACAAGAACATGGACAATTATGTGGGCATTTTTTTTGGGGTGGGGGTCCAGATTTGAAGTGCCAAATGTTACTCCTACTCATGTTTCAGGGGCCATAATTTAGCCACATGACCTCTGCTAACCACAAGGGAAGGTGGGAAATGTAGTCCTTCTGGTTTTCCAGGAAGAAAAGAAAACAAGATTTGGTGAGCTCATAGAATAATCTCTGCCACATCATTATCATGCTTTACACGGGAGTTCTGAGGCCTTGGGTCAGGCTCAGGCAGACATGGGGTCAGATTTTGGCTCTGCCATTTACTCACTTGGAAAAATCATTCATCTCTCTGAGCCTTGGTTTTCTCATTTGTGAAATGGGGATGCTAATACTGCATAGGATTGTTGTAAGAATTAATAGCAAATATTTTGTAATATTTCTTTGGTATCCTGAAATGAACTTCATAGACAATATAGCATACTTATGTATACACCTATGTATAAAATCACTCATACCACCTCATTGCCTCCGAGTAAGTAATGTTAGATCAGCTCCCCTGTGGGCAACACTGAAACACAAAAAGGAGATGGGAGAGTAGAATGCCAAGTTGCCCTGCATCCCACCACCTTATTTTACCTCACTGATGCTGGGTAGGGATATAGGCTCAGGCTCCCACCAGGCTCTACTGACATAGGTAGGCTGGGGGAGTTGAGTGAAATCCAGAGGTGATGAGTCCCACCTCATGACACTTCATGAAATCTTGTCACTGCTGGACTTTGTTGACACTACCCTAGAGAGCGTCAGAGCACTACCTTCTGCCAGGTAGGGATTAGAAGATGACCTCCCCACTCATTCCTGCCGGCACTATCCCAGTTTTGGAATCAGCACCACCAAGCAGGGAATGAAGGATCAGCTCCGTGCTGGACACTGCCAGCACTTCCCAGTGAGGAAACGGGAATAAATCCGTACAAATATTCCCAATGGGTTTTTCAGAAAGTGGAAAAACAATTCAGTGGAGGAAGAAAGCCTTTTCTATGGGTGGCGCTGGAGCAATCGGACATCCATAGGCAAAAAAAAAAAAAAAATTTAGGTTTAACAACAAATATAAAAATTAGCTCAAAGATAAAATAAAATAGAAATTAAATGTAAAATGTGAAACTGAAAAACTTTTAGAAGAAAACAGGATAGAAAAATCTTTGGGGCCTAGGGCCAAGTGAAGAGTTCTTAGATATCACACCAAAAGCTTAACCCATAAAAGAAAAATAGATGAATTGGACTGCATCAAAATTAAAAATTTTGTTCTGTGAAAGAACTTTTTTTTTTTTTGAGAAAGAGTCTCACTTTGTTGCCCAGGCTGGAGTGCAGCTCACTGCAAACTCTGCCTCCCGGGTTCAAGTGATTCTTCTGCCTCAGCCTCCGGAGTAGCTGGACTGCAGGCGTGTTCCACCATGCCCGGCTAATTTTTGTATTTTTAGTAGAGACAGGCTGGTCTCGAACTCATGACCTCAAGTAATCTGCCCGCCTCAGCCTCCCAAAGTGCTGAGATTATAGGTGAGAGCCACCGCACCCGGCTTATGAAAGACCTTTTTAAGAGGATGAAAAGACAAGAGATAATATTTGGAGAAAATATTTGCAAACCATGTATCTGACAAAGGACTACTATGTAGAATATCTCAGTAACTCTAAAAACCCAACAATGAAACAGACAATTCAGTTAAGCAATGGGAAAAAGACATGAAGAGACATTTCACCAAAGCAGATATACAGATGTCAAATAAGCACATTAAAAAGATGTTCAACGTCATTAGCCATTGGGGTAATGCAAGTTAAGCCACAGTGAGATATCATTGCATACCTCACTGTGGCTAAATAATGAGCTAAAATAATGGCTCATTAAATTAATGGCTCATTAAAAATGGCTAAAATAAAAAAATAGTGATAGCACCAAATGCTAGCAAAGAGGAGAAATCAGATTGTGCGCAGTTGCTGGTGGGAAGGTAAAATGATGCAGCCTCTCTGGAAACTAGTGTGGCAGTCTCTAACAACATTAAACATGCACTTCCTAGTAATCTGACTCAGCAGTTTTACTCTTGGGCATTTATTCCAGAGAAATGAAAACTTACATTCACACAAAAGCCAGTATGTGAATGTTCATAGCAGCCCTATTCATACTACCTCAAAACTGGAAACAACCTTGAAGTCCCTCAATGGGTGAATGTTTAAACAAGCTATGGTGCATCCATACCATGGAAAACTATATAGCAATAAACAGGAAAGAACTACTGATATATTCAACAACTTGGATGAATCTCCAGAGAATTATGCCAAGTAAAAAAAGTCAATCCCAACAGTTACATACTAGATGATTCCATTTATATAACCTTCTGGGAATCACAAAATTATAGAAATGGAGAACAGATTAGTGATTGCAGGGGTTAGGGCAGAGTTGTGAGGAGGGTGGTAAGGGGAGGGAAGTGGGTGTGGTTGTAAAAGGCAACAGGCAGGATCCTTGTGGTTATGGAAAAGTTCTATACCTTGCCCATCTTAATGTCAATATCCTGGTTGTGATACTGTACTGTACTTTTGCAGGATGTTGACATTGGGAAAAACTGGGTAAAGGGTACATAGACTCCCTCTGTTTCCTTTCCTTTCCTTTTCCCTTTCCTTTTCCTTTTCTTTTTCCTTTCCCTCCCCACCCCTCCCCTCTCCTTTCCTTTCCTTTTTTTCAGACAGAGTCTCTCTCTCTCTCACACCCAGCCTGGAGTGCAGTTGTGTGATCTCAGCTCACTGCAACCTCCAACTCCCAGGTTCAAGCGATTCCCCTGCCTCAGCCTCCCAAGTAGCTGGGATTACAGGCGTGCACAACCACACCTGGCTATTTTTTGTATTTTTAGTAGAGATGGGGTTTCCCCATGTTGGTCAGGCTGGTCTTGAACTAGTAACCTGAGGTGATCCACCTGTCTCAGCCTCCCAAAGTGCTGGGATTACAGGTATGAGCCACCACAGCCAGCCCCTCTGTATTCTTTCTTTCTTTCTTTCCTTTTTTGGAGGCAGAGTCTCGCTCTGTCCCCCAGGCTGGAGTGCAGTGGCACGATCTTGGCTCACTGCAAGCTCCACCTCCCGGGTTCACGCCATTCTCCTGCCTCAGCCTCCTGAGTAGCTGGGACTACAGGCGCCCCCCCAACCATGCCCGGCTAGTTTTTTTTGTATTTTTACTAGAGACGGGGTTTCACCGTGTTAGCCAGGCTGGTCTCAATCTCCTGACCTTATGATCCGCCCGCCTTGGCCTCCCAAAGTGTTGGGATTACAGGCGTGAGCCACTGCACCCGGCCCCCTCTGTATTATTTCTTAAAACTGCTTGTGAATCTGAGCTATCTTGAAATAAAAGGTTGAATTTTAAAAAAAGATAAATCAGGGCTACTACCAATAATGAAAATAAATACTCATTATTAAAACTGCAAATCTTCCTTAAGCATTTAAATTCAACTTAAGAATCTTACAATTTTTATAAATACTTGTAAGGGGGCTTTGAAACTTGGTTAATTAAATTCTCCTAAACCTTTTAAGCCACATCTTAAAATTTAACATATTCATTTTCATTTTCAAATAGTTCACTTGTCTGATTAACAAAAACCCATTGGGTATTTACATAATTCTTGTATATCTAATACTTAAACTTCTAAATATGGGTAATCTGACCAGGCGCGGTGGCTCACACCTGTAATCCCAGCACTTTGGGAGTCTGAGGCAGCTGAATCACCTGAGGTCAGGAGTTCAAGACCAGCCTGGCCAACATGACGAAACCCCGTCTCTACTAAAAATAAAAAAATTAGCCGGGTGTGGTGGGTGCCTGTTATCCCACTATTCGGGAGACTGAGGCAGGAGAATTGCTTGAACCTGGGAGGCAGAAGTTGCAGTGAGCCAAGATCTCGCCATTGAACTCCAGCCTGGGCAACAGAGCCAGACTCCTCCTCAAAAAAAAAAAAAAAAATTAATATAGGTAATCTTATGTTCTCTTAAATAATAAAAGTAATTTATACATATTTAATAAGAGTGTCTTAAACCTTTCAACTTAAATCTAAATGAAAATCCCACTTACACTTTTAAAATTAGAATCATAAGATTAACCTATTAATCATTCTATCTCTTATACAATACAACTAAAAACCGGATATATACAGGTAATTTATAAATTAAACACAAAATTAATTTACTTAATCATCTCCATAGTTAATACCACCATTTCTCAAGGTGAGGACATTGATCTATTAAAGAGATTAATATCTTTCCTAGATGAGTTGTACCTGAAGCAGGGATTTCGGTGGGGACTGAGAGTAGAGCTGGATCCACCTGGGTGATTTGTCTCATGTCATTGCATGACAGGCGGAGAGAAAACAGGGATTCTAAGAATATGCCCCCCAGATGCCTATACTCCCTATCTGGCAGAACCACAGCAATTAGAGTGTTTCAGAGACAGCCAGTTGGAGTTTTGCATAGCTGCTGTGCCTTTGTCTGGTGTTGAGGTCCCACTTCTCAGGTCACCAGAAGTAAGAGTAACAACTGGTAATGCGTATCCAGCACTGAATATACATCAGGCACTATTCCAAACTCCTTTAAGGTATAGTAACTTCTTCTTTCATCTTCACGAAGACCCTACGAGGTAGGCGTGATGATTATGGAGGGACACAGAGGTCATTTGACTTGCTCAAGGTCACACAGCTAGTAGAAGGCAGAGCCTGGATTTTTAAAAAATTTATTTTTTATGATTATATATATATTTTTAAGATGGAGTCTCTGTCTGTCGCCTGGCTAGAGTGCGATCTCGCACCACTGCAACCTCTATCTCCTGAGTTCAAACGATTCTCTTGCCTCAGCTTCCCAAGTAGCTGGGATTACAGGCACCCACCATCATGTCCATCTAATTTGTTGTATGTTTAGTAGAGACAGGGTTTCACCATGTTGGCCGGGCTCGTCTTGAACTCTTGACCACAGGTGATCCTCCCGCCTTGGCCTCCCAAAGTGTTGAGATTACAGGCGTGAGCCACCATGCCTGACCAAGAGCCTGGATTTAAACTTAGACTGTCTGGTTCATTAGTTCTTGTTCTTAACCCCTACCCCATCAGGCCTTCTGTCAGCCACGTTGGTGGGACAGCAGGGATTTGGATTCAGGCCTGCTAGACTCTGGTCATTCTGCCGTCCTGTGCTGCAGCAGCTACTGGAAAGACACAAGGAGTGGGAGTTCCCGATCTCTTTCTGACTGGACAGTTGGGAGCGGGGTTCCTGGCTGCCCCGCCCGCCCCTCTGCCCATGCTCATAGTTACTTCTTTCACCAGGGCTTGTCCCTCCCTTATATCGAGGCCCAGAGTAGGTCCTGGGAGCTTAATGAAGGGTATGAATTTCACTCTCAGTCTAGTGTCACATTATAAGGCAGCCAGAGGGTGAAGCTGGCCTGGCCCGTCTCTCATTAAAGGTGCACTCCCGGGAACCTGGCCTCAGGCCAGCCTGTACCCTTACTCTCTCCCTGTCCTTTCCTGTCTACCCCTAGTGTTCCACTCCAAGCCCACTACAGTGGTGACAAGCCACCAGCCGAAGAATCCACGAGAACTACATAGAAGGCAGAAGTTGAACCCTGGGAAGATGCAGGCCAAAATCCGGTTAATGAAGGTATGAGGCACATCTTCCCTGGACACTGGGCCCAGGGCGGGGACAGGGATGATGGCTCTAGCAAACGTGCTGAGAACTTTGTGGGTGCCAGACTTGACTCATTGCTTCCTCACAGGAACCGTGCGAGCACGCTTATCCTCGTTCCTATTTTACAAACCGGGAAACTGAGGTGCAGGGAGATACATGACGTGCACCAGGTCACACAGTCAGGAAATGGCCGGATCAGGGGTCAAAGCCAGTTATACAAAGCATTTGCTGTTCTGTTTAAGACTCAAGAAATTATCAGAATTGCTTGTTATTTTGTTGCATTAGGAACACGATCTAGTGGCTTCTTTATCTTAAAATTTCCAGTAACTTGGCGGGGTGTGGTGGCTCATGCCTGTAATCCCAGCACTTTGGGAGGTCTAGGTGGGTGGATCATTTGAGGTCAGAGTTCGAGACCAGCCTGGCCAACATGGTGAAACCCCATTTCTACTCAAACTACAAAAATTAGCTGGGTATGGTGGCACACACCTGTAGTTCCAGCTACTCGGGAGGCTGAGGCAGGAGACTCGCTTGAACCTGGGAGGCAGAGGTTGCAATGAGCTGAGATGGTGCCACTGCACTCCAACCTGGAGGACAGAGTGAGACTCCATCTCAAAAAAACCAAAACAAAATAAAACAAAAATTCCAGTAAATTAAACTTTCATATAGTGTACTTTGAAGCAAGCCTTAGAAACTGACAATTAAAATTTTCACATCAATTGATGCAATTGTAAGTAATTAATTTCCTTACTATAGGTTGTTTTATGGCTTCTGTAATTATCTGAACAATGTTTCAAAGTATTTGAAATGCCTAAAGGAAGATGAGTCCTTAGCATGCATAGCAGAAAGTAAAATACTAAGTATTATAAAGACTACAAAATACTATATAATAATTCTTCAAGAAAGTCTTTAATAGCTCAATGAACAATGACTACTATATAAAGAACAAGGGAAAATACAATTTGCTTTGAAACGATTTTTTCCCCCTTTAACCTTTTATCTTGCAAAATGGTTTAGAGGTGGCCCAGTATTCTTAAAGGAGGAACTCATATTTCTGTTATTTTTATTTTTTTTTGAGACAGAGTTTCACTCTGTCACCCAGGCTGGAGTGCAGTGGCAAGATCTCAGGTCACTGCAACCTCCACCTCCCAGGTTTGAGCAAGTCTCCTGCCTCAGCCTCCTGAGTTGCTGGGATTACAGGCACCCACCACCACGCCCAGCTAATTTTTTGTATTGTTAGTAGAGATGGGGTTTCACCATGTTGGCTAGACTGGTCTCCAACTCCTGACCTCAGGTGATCTGCCCGCCTTGGCCTCCCAAAGTGCTGGGATTACAGGTGTGAGCCACTGTGCCCGGCCATTTCTGTTATTTTTATCCTAACTTTAGAGGGGTTTATGTGTTTTTGATTGATATAGAAGCTGAATCTGGACAATTTGGCTCTAAAACTTGTGCTCCTAACCAGTCCAGTTCTTAATACTTTCTCTTACCATCTTTCATTCATTTAGTGAATCAACAAATATCGATTGAGCACCTACCATGTGCCAGGTTCTGTTCTGAGTGGGAGGATTCACCAGTGATGTGGCCTCTGATATTAGGGAACTTACATTCTATTGGATAGGGGAGACTGACAATCAACAAGAGAAAGATATTTGAAGTGATGATAAGAGCCAAAGAGAAGTCTAAGAATAAGGTTGGGGGCTAGAGGCACGGAGGAGAGTGTGGCGGTAATTGTTTTAGGTAGGGTGCTAATGAGAGGCTGCTAAGGTGGGTGACATTTGAACTGAAACCCTAGTACTGCTGTCTCAGTGGGCCCAGGACTTGGAGAATAACGTTTTTCACAAGATACTTCTGGGTATTTTGGTCTGGTGATGTGGAGACAAGATAGTGGAGTGGCTAGGAGCCCGGACTTCAAGGATGACAGCTCTGCTATGTGTGACCTTGGATAAGTCACTGAATTTAATCCTTAGTATCCACATTGATTGATTGAGACAGGGTCTCACTGTGTCATCCAGGCTGGAATGCAGTGGCATGATCATGGCTCACTGCAGCCTGGACTTTCCAAGCCCAAGTGATCCTGCCACCTCAGCCTCTCAGAGTAGCTGGGACTATAGGCATGCACTACCATGCCCAGCTAATTTTTGTAGAGATGGGATCTCCCTTTGTTGCCCAGGCTCTAACTCCTAGGCTCAAGTAGTCCTTTCACCTTGCTCTTCCAAAGTGTTGGGATTACAGGCATGAACCACTGTGCCTGACTGCTGTCCGCTTTTATAAAGTTGGCCTAATAATAGTGCCCATCTCTTAGGGTTGCTGTGAGGGTGATGTGCTGATGTGCTGCAGTGCATATGAAGTGCTTAGCACAGTATCAGCCGCATAGGAAGCACTCAGTACATCGGCATGATTACTGTTATATGAGAAATAAAGGAGCTGAGGGGTAGGAAGGGGTAGTTTTTAATAAAGGATAGAGAAATGAGGAAGAACTGGAACAAATAAAAGAGCAAATATTTATGGCAGGGGTAGAGGGTTAGAGCCAGAAGTATCACCTATTGTTCACTGAGTGCGTATGAGTGCACTCTCACTAAGCGGCTTGATTGTACATTTCATCTCATTTATTTATTTATTCTTTGTTTTTTGTAAAGACAGGGTCTTGCTCTGTCACCCAGGCTGAAGTGCAATGGCACAATCATAGCTCACTGCAGCCATAAAATCCTGGGCTCAAGAGATCCTCCTGCCTCAGCCTCCCAAGTAGCTAGGACTATAGGTGCACACCACCATGCCCAGCTAACATTTTAATTTTTTAAAATT
Organism: Piliocolobus tephrosceles; assembly: GCF_002776525.5. NCBI lineage: Eukaryota > Metazoa > Chordata > Mammalia > Primates > Cercopithecidae > Piliocolobus > Piliocolobus tephrosceles. The sequence goes on from NC_045453.1 coordinate 3,867,902, forward strand.
TTATTTATTTATTTATTTATTTATTTACTTTTTGAGACAAGTTCTTGCTCTGTTACCCGGGCTGGAGTGTGGTGGCACAATCTCAACACTGCAGCCTCGATCTTCTGGGCTCAAACATTCCTCCCACCTCAGCCTCCTGAGTAGCTAGGACTGTGGGCATACACCACCACGCCCAGCTAATTTTGTTTATTTTTTGTAGACATGAGGTCTCACCATGTTGCCTAGGCTGGTCTTGAACTCCTGGCCTTGAGTGATCCTCCCACCTGGGCCTCCCAAATTGTTGGGATTACAGGCGTGAGCCACCGCACCTGTCCAATCTCATTTATATTTTACGGCAGTTCTCTAAAACAGGTATTAGTTTGCTTACCTTTAGAATGAATATAAGGAGGCTCTGAGACATTAACTAACTTGCCCAGATTCTTTTAGATGGTAAGTGGCTGAGCTGGGATTTGAACCAAGGTGTGTCTAGGTTCAACATCTAAATCTTAGTCACTACGTGTTTCAGCCATGCCTTGCAGTTTTAAGGCTACCCAGTTCTTGTTTTAGCATAGTGGAAAGGCAGACATTGGGACTCAGAAGTCTGGCTTTCCAGTTCCAGCCCTGCCACTTCTTGACTGTGTGACACTGGGCAAGTAATTAAACTCTCTGAGCCTCCACTTAATCTAGTAAATGTAGAGCTGTTGGCAGGTGAACCGATAGCATGTGCTACCTGCAGAGCAAGGCACGGCAACTGTCCTGGCATGTAGAGGGCCCTCAACAATTGTTATTGTTACTGTAGATTTTATGCACCTGCTGGGTGTGATCTTAGGCGAGTCACTTAACTCTCAGACCCTCCTTGTTCCATAGGGGGCTGTTATGTGAAATGAGAGTACTCATTAGCTCCACGGCCTGCCAGGAAATGCTGACGTTTATCATCCACTTTGCCTCCCCTGCTTCTCCTCCAGACATGGTGGTCGCTCTGCCACCTTCTTACCTACCTGGGGCGTTTGTTACTATTGTTGGGATGGAATCTTCCTCTGTCACCCAGGCTGGTGTGCAGTGGCACGATCTCGGCTCACTGCAACCTCCGCCTTCCAGGTTCAAGCGATTCTCCTGCCTCAGCACCCCCAGTAGCTGGGATTACAGGCATGCGCCTCCACGCTCCGCTAAGTTTTGTATTGTTAGTACAGACGGAGTTTCACCATGTTGGTCAGGCTGGTCTCGAACTCCTGACCTCGTGATCGGCCCACTTTGGCCTCCCAAAGTGCTGGAATTACGGATGTGAGCCACCCTGCCCGGCCCTTATTATTATTTATGTATTTAATTGATTCTGAGAAGCCATTGATACTAAGGCACATCTTTATTTACCCACTAAGATATTTGTTGATTATATGGTGACACGCCACCAACTGTAAATTGCACCCGCACCTCAGGGATGTGAAATGATGGGTACACGTGCATTTCCGAACGGAGGAGAGTCCCAGAGCTCCTGGGCGGCGCAGACAATGGGGAACCGCCGCCCAGCTTGGGCCGCATTTACCAGCAGAAGGCCGCAAGGGGGCGGGAGTCTGGCGGGGTTGGGGCGGCGGTCCACGGGCTTTTGGGGGCTCTGGCTGGGCAGGGCGCAGCGCCGCCTCTCTACTCTTCCCTCCGCCCGCAGATGATGCTCAGTAACGGGAGGACCGCTCTGCGAGAGCTCCAAAGCCATGAGGACTTCCTCACCAAGCTCAACGAGGAGCTGATCGAGACCATCCAGGACATGGAGAACAGCACGACCCTGAACGTGCGGGCCCTGCTGCAGCAGCAGGACATCCTGGCGGTGAGACCCGCGCCTCTGCCCTCGGGGCCGGCAGTGCCCGCGGCATCCGCCCGCCCTCCTTCCCTCCCTCCACGCGCTCGCGCGCCCTCTCCTGCCCTTCCCTGCCCATTGCACATGCTGCTTCCTCCAACTGGAAGACACATTTCTTCAACCTTCACTCCCCTCACGTGGGCTTTGCAAGAGGACCAAGATGGGAGTTTCACCCCAACGCGCCAGCACTCACTGGCTGGGAGACTTTGAGCTAACTTTGCCTCCCTGAGCTCTGTGAAATGCGGCACAATAGCACTGGTCCCAGAGGGGATTTACCTTGCACATACTGTACCCGTGCAAGAGGTAGCTGCTACCACCACCAGCATTTTCAAATACCTCTACGTGTAATAGCAAGCGATCTGTATGTATTTATATAGTCCTTACAACGATCCTAGGGGTGGACTCTGTTATTGTCTCGATTAGCCTCTGGTCAGGTTTCTGGGAGTGAGGTTGGGATTCGGGACTCCTCAGAGGAAGTGCTGGGTGGCGGCTTCTGAGAGCCAGCAGAGCCTGCCGGTGAGTTGACCCCACCCCTCCCGCAGACCATCATCGACATCTTGGAGTATTCAAACAAGAAGAGGCTGCAGCAATTGAAGTCTGAGCTTCAGGAGTGGGAAGAAAAGAAGAAATGCAAGATGAGCTGTAAGAATCCCTGGGCGAATTCCTTGACCCTCCCCGTGGCACCTTGGGGAGGTTAGCAGCACAGCATTCATCTTGTACTTGCCATTCAGAAACCCTCAGCCCCATCGTCTCTCTTCTAGGCAGATGGGAAGGCTAAGATACAGAGCGAATAGCCTACTTACCCAGCACTTAGGTCTTTCCAGGCCCCATGTCTGGGTCTCTACCAATGTCTGCATTGTTACAGGCACACACCCAGTCATTGCAACTACCTGGAGGCAGGGAAGCTGTCCTTTTTACAGGTGAGGAAACCGAGACTAAGAGAGGTGAGGTAGCTTGTGGAAGGTTTTATAGCTAGGAGCCAGAATCCAACCCTAGCCTGGCTCCGTTTCCTGCCAAGGTCCTTCTGGGAGTCAGTGGCTGGGCTAGAACCTAGGTCTCCTGGCTTCCATCCTGCCTGGCCTGTGGTTCCTTTTCCCTGAGCAGACTACACAGCTGCTGAGCAGAGGGGCGGTGGATCAGGCAACCCCAGACATTGGAGATCTCTCTCTGGAGGAAGACAGGATAGACTCTGCCTTAATCCTGCCATGGGTTGTGTCTTGGGAGCCACTGTCACCCCATCTGCCTGGTCTCACTTCCTTGAGTGTGTCTCTGAGGAGAGTGAAGTCTGGACAGGGACAGTCTTGGCGAGGGCCACATTGCAAGTCAGTGGCAGAGTGGGGACTAGTCTAGGGATCGTGCACCAATTCCCTTCCTTTTTCCTACCCAGCATTGCCTCTTCTCCTGCAGGGGTGGAAAACCCTCTAGAGCCTTATCTTTTAACCACCTCCCTGCCCTATGTGAGCTCGCCTCAGCCCAGACCCCAGTTATTGGCCAAGGAGACCTTGCCTCCTGGGCCTCCTGGGGCCCAGGTGCTTGAGGGAAGGTCTTGCCTCCTGTCCCTGCCGACCTCCCTAACCCCTCCCCAGATCTAGAGCAGCAGGCAGAGCAGCTGAATGCCAAGATTGAGAAGACCCGGGAGGAAGTGAACTTCCTGAGCACTTACATGGACCATGAGTATTCCATCAAGTCTGTCCAGATCGCCACCCTTGTGCGCCAGCTGCAGCAGGATAAGGACAGCCAGCAGGTAGGGGACCCCCTGCCCCTCCCCCACCAGACTGTGTAGGAGTCCGGGCTGGTGGCCAACACCCTTCTGCTGGATCCCAGGATGAGCTGGATGACCTCAGTGAGATGCGCAGAAAGGTCCTGGAATCCTTGTCTGACAAGATTCAGAAGAAGAAGAAAAAAATTCTGAGTTCTGTGGTGGCAGTGAGTAGCCAGTTGCTGTGTGGGAGGCGGGGGGATCCAGGTCCTACTCCCACCCCGCCTTCTTCCCCATCCTCTGCCTCCAGGCCCACTGCAGCCCTATTGGTCTCTACCATGTTTTGCTGCCCAGGAAGAGGCACCTGGGGGCCAGACCTTTTCTTCCTCCACAGGAAACCCAGCGTCCCTATGAGGAGGCTCTCCTACAGAAGATGTGGGAAAGCCAGGACTTGCTGAAATGCATGCAAAGGTTCAGAGAAGTGCGTGGGTGAGGAAGGTGGTGGTCCCTGTAGGGGAGCGGTGGGTGGGCAGTCTCCACGGCCTGTGGGAGTGGGTCAGCCTTCTCCTGATCTGGCGCTCAGGAGGACTTTGACTCTGGTATTGGCCTGCCTCCTTGCTGGTGCCGTTACCGTCACTTGTCTTTCATCTGGGAAGGTGATTGACACCAACCTAGGCCTTGCCTCGTTAGCCTGCATCGCTGGCTATGAACCATTTGCAACATCACCAAATCACCCATTCAGCCATTAGCCACCATGCATCTTTACCCCTTGATTCTTGTCACTGCCCACCACCCATTATCAGTATGAACTTCACCATCACTGTCTTCTTGAATTAATTTTCATGATCTTGCCTCTTCATCGGTTTTTAATGTGCACGCCCTTCGCTATTTCTGCCAGCCTCCATTTATTCCCATGATTGAGCATTCTCTGCCAGTTTGTAACCTGTCTCCATTCTCCGTGATCCCTCACCTGTTTCAGCACCACTAAATATTGTTACTCACTTGGAAGCCAGCCCCACCCTGCATGGGGAGGTCCCCTGTCTGGAGTCCAGCAAGTCCCAGTAACAGAGCCCATACCATTTCCCCAGATAGCTGTGCTCCTTGTTCATTTTGACCTTTCTCCCTTTGGTTGGGGGGCATTTGGCTTCTCCCTTCTCCCCTGCTATGCCTTTCCTCTCAGTTTATTGACCAGTTTGAGGAGAACATGCCCGTATTAAGGGCCGAGGTGGAAGAGCTCCAGGCCCAGACCCAGGAACCCCGAGAGGTCGTGTTTGAGGATGTTCTGCTTCGGAGACCCAAGTATGTGATCTTTTTGCCACTGCCTCTTAAACCAGCCACACTCTGAGCTCACAGAGGCTCTCTGTTCTTGGGGAAGGCAGCCTGGTGTGGATGGCAGAACCCTGTACAGGGAGGGAGGGGCCTAGGTTTCCACCTTGGATCTGCCACTGACCAGGGGCAGATGTGACCTTTCCCATCTCTGCAGAGGCCTCCGATTCCCATCTGTACACAGCAGGCTGGGTTGTGTAATCTCTAAGGGCTCTTGTAGTTCCCACATTCCATGTATCAACCAAGCGGGTGCAGCCCTCCACTTCTGGGTTCTTGAGGAAGGCAGAGTTGAGTGGGTGGTTGGCTTCAGGGAAGAATAGCCTGGAAGACACTCCACAAGGAGAGAAGGATGTCCTCTCCACTTGGCAGGTTTTTGGGCCCCAGAAACCAATTCTTTGCCTACCCTCCCTTGGGGCAAGCCCTCTGTGATTGGGTTGGGGGTCCCCCAGGCTTACCTCTCCATGATACACCACAGGACCATGTGTGGCAGAGCCTAGCATTTGCAAATTCTTTAATTTTTCTTCTTCATCTATATCTGTCTCTCCCTCCTATCCTTTTCCTTCCTTCTACTCTCCTATTGCCATCTCTTCCTTTTCTTCTATTTCTAAAAAAAATACCCCAAAACAAAATGCTATTGGATTTATGAAGTGCCTCTGAATGCCAGGCACTGTGTGAATGAAAACAGTTCTCGGTCCTGCCCTCATGGAGCCAAAGAGGGAACTGGACATGAGTCGATAATGAGCCACAAGTAACTGTGGAGTTGCAGCGGAGCCTGGAGCTGCGGAGTAGAGTACATGCCACTGTGAAAGTGACTCTTAGGGGCCGGGTGCGGTGGCTCATGCCTGTAATCTCAGCACTTTGGGAGGCCGAGGTGGGTGGATCATGAGGTCAGGAGTTCAAGACCAGCCTGGCCAAGTTGGTGAAACACCGTCTCTACTAAAAATACAAAAATTAGCCGGGCGTGGTGGCGGGTGCCTGTAGTCCCAGCTGCTTGGGAGGCTGAGGCAGGAGAATTGCTTGAACCTAGAAGGCAGAGGTTGCAGTGAGCCGACATTGTGCCACTGCATTCCAGTCTAAGCAACAGAGCGAGACTCCATCTCAAAAAAAAAAAAAAAAAAAGCGACTCAGGCCAGTGAGTCTGGGCAGTCAAGAAGGTTTTCCTGAGGATGTGACATTTAAACTGAGGCCTGAAGGATGTATAGAAACTCACTAGACAAAGGAGACTGATGGGGGAGCTGTGCTAGGGAGTGGTGCTAGGGTCTCCAGGGGATGTAGTAAATTTGGGAGGCAGGAGGCTCGATTGAGGAGTTCCAGGCTACAGTGAGCTGTGATCGCACTACTGCATTCCAGCTTCGGTGACCGAGTGAGACCATGTCTCAAAACAAAACAAAACAAAAAACCATACAGTTGACTTGGACAGTAAGTTTGGTTTACGTGAGATAATCAAGGTGGAGTCATTGGGTGGGCAATTGACAAGATAAGTGTAGACCTCAGAGGACAGATATTGGCTGGAAGTAGAAATTTAGGTGTTGCCACCATAGAGATGCACTTTTTAATAAAACTATTATTAGGAAAAATTTCAGATATAAAGAAAAGTAGAGAGAATGATATAATGAATAGCCAGTTTTACCCATCTAGATTTAGAAATTGTTTTTTTTCCCCATATTGGTTTCATGTTCATTCTTTTTTTTTTTTTTTGTGAATAGTATTGTAAATTGCAAGTATCCTGACATTTCCTGCCTAAATACTTCATGTGTATCAGTAGATTATTGAAACTCTGAGAGAGGATGGTCTCCTTGGGAGAGAGAAAGAGTGAAAGAGAGTGTAATCCTTCAACCTCTTAAAATATTTGTGCTGGTCCCTGCGATGGGGAATATATTGCTGATGGGAATCCATCTCTCTTGCTACTTTCATGGAAATAATAATGCCTGTCATTCACTGAACACTTATTATATGCTGGCATGGGCTCATTTAATCTTTCCACCAATGACTGAGGTTAGGATTTTTTTTTTTTTTTGAGATGGAATCTTGCTTTGTCACGCAGGCTGGAGTGCAGTGGCGCGATCTCGGCTCACTGCAAGCTCCATTCACCTCCTGGGTTCACGCCATTCTCCTGCCTCAGCCTCCTGAGTAGCTGGGACTACAGGCACCTTCTCCCCCCCCGGGAAAATTGGGTGGCCGTGTTTTTTTTTTGAGACGGAGTCTGGCTCTGTCTCCCAGGCTGGAGTGCAGTGGCTGGATCTCAGCTCACTGCAAGCTCCGCCTCCCGGGTTTACACCATTCTCCTGCCTCAGCCTCCGGAGTGGCTGGGACTACAGGCGCCCGCCACCTCGCCCGGCTAGTTTTTTGTATTTTTAGTAGAGACGGGGTTTCACCGTGTTAGCCAGGATGGTCTCGATCTCCTGACCTCGTGATCCGCCCGTCTCGGCCTCCCAAAGTGCTGGGATTACAGGCTTGAGCCACCGCGCCCGGCCCGGCTAATTTTTTTGTATTTTTAGTAGAGAGGGGGTTTCACTGGGTTAGCCAGGATGATCTCGATCTCCTCACCTTGTGATCCGCCCACCTCGGCCTCCCAAAGTGTTGAGATTACAGGCGTGAGCCACTGTGCTCGGCCAACTGAGGTTAGGATATTAAACCCATTTGACAGATGAGGAAACAGGCTTACCTGGGGTCTGGCACTTCAAGAGTGCTTTTCACTTAAGTGCCAACTGAAGGAGTGAGGCTGGGAGAGTAGAAATAGCTTGCTCAAGGTGACACGGAGTCAAGTTATCAAACCTGTCATCCTCACTCCAAAGCCAGTGATTGTCTTGAGGGCCCCCAGCATTTCAGAGCTGAGTTCCTGCTGCCTCTTGACCTCAGACTTGTCCAGGGAACATTCGTCCTGCCAGACTAATTTATTTTCCATTTTTGATGTGTGTGTGTGTATGTGTGTTCATGCTTGTGTATGCACATTTGGGCTTTGAGGTCACAGATAGGTCACAGATTGTATTTTGGGATTGCCCCCCAACCCAAGTAAGTACCAGAGTTCTAAAGAGCAGGGCTCCCCTGAGCGGGTGCTCCCACACCCCCACCTCTGGTCCCTCATGGCCCTCTGTGCTGCCTCCCACCAGGTGCACCCCAGACATGGATGTCGTCCTCAACATTCGTGTGGAAGAGCCGCTACCCTTCTAGATGGCAGTGCCACGGGCTGCCCTCCCCTCCTGCTCTCTCCCCAGCACCTGGAGCCTTGGATCATTTACTTCCAGGACCGAGTCTCCATTCAGACCCTGATCTACAGTCTCCCTGCTCCCTGTGCCCTTCCTCCCTCTTTCTTTCCCTCCCTCCCTGCCTTCCTCCCTCCCTCCCTCCCTCCTTTCTCTCCTTCCTGCAGTTTTTTCCTCTCTTCTTCCCTTCTTTCTGGTTGGTGCTGTTGGGCCAGGTGGGAATTTCCAGTTAAATCTGCTGTTCCTTTTTTACCGATAAAGCTGGATTTACATTTGCTTTTTTGCCAGTATCTCGGGGTCCCCAGCTGGGCCTTGCAGAAGATATGGTGGCAACAAACTTCGTCTTAAGATAAGGGGCGGGCAGCTGTGCTAACTGCATCTGGGGCTCAAAACCTCTCCAGAAGAAGTGCTGGAGCAACCCCCTGCCTGAGTCTCCATGGCTCTGTGGCTGTGGGCCACTCCCTCCTGGTGCAGTTGGGAGCCCAGCTTCTCTCCAATCTGTGCCCAGACCTGTTGCGGGCATTGTGGAGGCTGACAGGCTTATTGAGTTTAATACCCCTGGGAACTTGCTAGGCCTTCAGTGCTTGGAACAACTCAGAAGGGCTACTCTGGCTCCAGAACTTCCTGAAGGCTCAGCTGCAATTACCCTTGGGCCTGCATTGCAGCTGGACTTCTCCTTGTGCCCAATCCTGCATACTTCTGTCTTCCTCAGTTGTTGGTTCCAAGAGCACTCATTGATCAACGTTGTACACCCTACACTCCATCTCAGAGTTGGCCTCTCTGGGGATCTAGATTGCTACAACCCCCAAGAGACTCTGGTTACTCACAGATCCACTTTGTGTTAAGAGACTTTTGGTTACAGGTAACAAAACAACCAAATCACGTTGGCCTAAACTATGAAGGGCTCAGGTCAATAAATAGCTTAGATGAGGCTTTATCCAGAAATCAAGTGATTGCACTAAGGACTTGGTTTCTATTTATCTACTTTGTTTTCTGAGGTGTTGCCCTTTCCTTAAGGTCAGCACCGCTTGTGGCCCCAATATGCCAGCATCTCCCAGGGTTGTGCAGGTCCTTGTACATGTCCTGTTGGAAAGAGAGAGACTGACTGTGTCCCAGAATTTTTAGCCAGTGTATTAAGATTCACTGTAATTGGGCTGGGCACAGTGGCTCACGCCTGTAATCCTAGCACTTTGGGAGGCCGAGGCGGGTGGATCACGTGAGGTCGGGAGCTTGAGACCATCCTGGCCAACATGGCAACACCCTGTCTCTACTAAAAATACAAAAATTAGCTGAGCATGGCAGCAGGCACCTGTAATCCCAGCTACTCCGGAGGTGCTTGAACCTGGGAGGCAGAGGTTGCAGTGAGCTGAGATTGTGCCACTGCACTCTAGTCTGGGTGACGGGATGAGACTCCATCTCAAAAAAGAAAAAGGAAAAAAAAAAGATTCACTCTAATTGAACCAGCTTATATTACATGCCCATCTTGAGCGGGTCTTGGAGGTGCAGCGTATCTGCTGGTTTAGTTCAGGTCACCGGCTCTACCTTGGAGCAGGGAAGGGATGGTTAAGGTGGAACACGTGACCTAGGCTGAACCAACAGATACTCCCCAGAGTCATATGGATCTCCAAGCAGAAATGGACCATGTTGAATACAATAGCAAATACTTCAATAGAACCTACTTTATGCTTTACATATATCGACTCACTACATCCTCACAGCAGCAACCCTATGAAATAGGTATTGTTATTTTCATTTTACAGATGAAGAAACCAAAGGATGAAAAGGCAAAGTGATTTTTCCAAAGTCACTAGGTTACTAAGTGGCAGAGGCAGTTTGCTCTTAGCCTCTGTATGATCAGGAGCTCAGCTGAGCAGGTGAGAGCTGAACTGCCAAGTGCTGGAGTAGCTGATTAATGATGGCCTGGCATGGTGGCTCGTGCCTGTAATCCTCACACTTTGGGAGGCTGAGGCCAGTGGATTGCTTGATCTCAGGAATTTGAGACCAGCCTGGGCAACATGGTGAAACCCTGTCTCTATAAAAAATATAAAAATTAGCCGGGTATGATGGCATGCGCCTGTAGTCCTAGCTACTAGGGAGACTGAGGTAGGAGGATTGCTTGAGCCCAGGAGGCAGAGGTTGCAGTGAGCCGAGATCGCACCACTGCACTCCAGCCTGGGTGACAGAGTGAAACCCTGTCTCAAAACAAAAAAAGTCAAAATGAAAGCAATAGCCAAGCCCCAAATCTCTTATTATTATAGTACAAGGAAGAGGCTAAACCAGAGAACCCGGTTTGTTTTATTTTGTAGAACACAGATCCACCCTGTTCTCATTTCCTCATAGAATGATGCCATCTGGGGTCGGGTGGATGAGCACAGATGTGAGGTTGGTCTCACTGCAGAAGAGCTTCCAACAAAAGGCTCCTGCAGTTGTACAGACCTGGGGGCCAGGGATTGGCGGGGGGAAGGGCAAGTGGGAAAAGTTCTGAGTCAGCATGGAGGAAAGTGTCTTCAAGGATTCCCCACTCCCCATAATAAGGAGGTCCTGGCCAGAGGCCTACCCCACTGCAATGAAGACGTGTCTGAATGAAGACCTGGGGTAGGAGTGGAGATGTGTGTGAGAGGTCGACTGTCCAGGAGGCTTGAGTCTGTGCCTGCAACTGTCTTTGAAGACTGCAATGCATCAGCTGTGCACAGCTCAGCTGTGAGGCCTGCCAGGTAAAACCTGTCATTGCTTGTGGTTGAGCTGAAAAAACACACATAGGTCTTTAGCCGGGAGCTGGACTTTTTGTGAAGGGATGCACAAGTTCAGAGGAGGAAAACCAAGAAAGGAAGCCTGGACACAGATTCCCTCACATTACATGTAGCCCTCATGCCTCCACATGCGCCAGAGAGTGACCCCACACATGTACAGCATCTGCACATGGGTATCTTCCCAGGTACTCAGAGCCGTGTGTGCAGCTCTCACAGGCAGATACACCTGCATGCACATGCACATGCACATGGATGCATCCTGGGACTGTTTCTTTTTTTCTTTTTTGAGATGGAGTCTTGCTCTGTCGCCCAGGTTGGAGTGCAGTGGCATAATCTCTGCTCACTGCAACTTTCGCTCCCTGGGTTCAAGCGATTCTCCTGCCTCAGCCCCCCATTAGCTGGGATTACAGGTGCCTATCACCACTCCCAGCTAATTTTTGGATTTTAGTAGAGACGGGGTTTCACCATGTTGGCTAGGTTGGTCTCCAGCTCCGGACCTCAGGTGATCCACCCATCTTGGCCTCCCAAAGTGCTGGGATTACAGGCGTGAGCCACCGCACCCAGCCGGGACTGTTTCAATGAGTGAAAGCAGTACTCCCAACAGCATGCCTTGTCAGGAATTCTGTCTCATCCTCAACAACAATGCTGCATAACAAACAACTGCAAAACTCAATGGCCTTTCAAAAGCAATTTATTCTTTTTTTTTTTTTTGAGACGGAGTCTCACTCTGTCCCCCAGGCTGGAGTGCAGTGATCTTGGCTCACTGCAAGCTCCACCTCCCAGGTTCACGCTATTCTCCTGCCTCAGCCTCCCGAGTAGCTGGGACTACAGGCGCCCGCTACCTTGCCCGGCTAATTTTTGTATTTTTAGTAGAGACGGGGTTTCACCACGTTAGCCAGGATGGTCTTGATCTCCTGACCTCATGATCCGCCTGCCTCGGCCTCCCAAAGTGTTGGGATTACAGGCGTGAGCCACCGCGCCCGGCCAAAAGCAATTTATTCTTATACTCAAGGTCTGCAGGACAATTGTACTTTGGCTGAACTAGACTAGGTTTGGTTGGGTGATTCTGCTTCAGGCTGCAGGTCAGATGGGCCTGGTTTCAGACTGTGGGTTAGGCTTGGGGGTGCTCCCTATGTTCTGGGGCCATCAGAGATGCGCTTTATTCAAGAAGGACCACTGGAGTATGAGTTATGTTAAACCACACAAGACCTCTGCTTGCACATGTGCTAGCATTTCATCGATCAAAGAAAGTCACTCCATCTTCAAAACCAGTAACTGTTGGTTGAATTCTCATATATTACTAAGGTTTCCTCTTCTGCCTCCCTTTTTGACTTTTTTTTTCTTTGTTTTTGTTTGAGATGGAGTTTCACTCTTGTTGCCCAGGCTGGAGTGCAATGATGTGATCTTGGCTTACTGCAACTTCCACCTTCTGGGTTCAAGTGATTCTCCTGCCTCAGCCTCCCAAGTAGCTGGGATTACAGGCATGCACCACCACACCTGGCTAGTTTTGTATTTTTAGTAGAGATTGGGTTTCACCATGTTGGTCAGGCTGGTCTTGAACTCCTGACCTCAAGTGGCCTGCCTGTCTCGGCCTCCCAAAATGTTGGGATTATAGGCGTAAGCCACCACGCCCACCCCCTTTTCCACTTTAAAGGATTCTTGTGATTACATTGGGCCCACTGAGATAATCTGGGACAATCTCCCCTTTTGAAGGTCAGCTCAGCTGGGCATGGTGCTCACACTTGTAATCCTAGCGCTTTGGGAGGCCAAGGCAGGAGGACTGCTTGAGTCTAGGAGTTTGAGACCAGACCTGGAAACATAGTGAGACTTCATCTCAAAAAAAATAAGATATAGGTCAGCTGATTAGCAACTTTTATCAGCAACCATAATTCCTCTTTGCCATGTGACAATACGTTCCCAGGTATTCTAGGGATAGGATGTGGACATCTTTAGGAAGCTATTATTCTGCCTACTATGGTCTGCCCGCTGGCCTCCAAAGATTTATGTCCATCCCACATGCAAAACACATTCACCTCATCCAAAAATCTAATCTTATTACATCATCAACTCAAAGCAAACAAAACTCACTTAAATTTCATCAGATCAAAAATCCCAAATCTCATGATTTAAATCAGGTATCACAGAGACTCTGAGAATAATTCATCCTTGGGCACAATTATTTTTTATCTGTGAATGTGAAACTCAAGAAACAAGTTACCCACTCCCAAAATACAATAGTGGATGGGTGTAAGGTAACAGTTATAAACTTTCCTATTCCAAAAAGGAGAAAATGGGCCAAGCGTGGTGGCTTGCACCTGTAATTCCAGCACTTTGGGAGGCTGAGGGGGGCGGATCACTCCTGAAGTCAGCAGTTTGAGACCAGCCTGGCCAGCATGGTGAAACCCTGTCTCTACTAAAAATACAAAAATTAGTTGGGCATGGTGTGGGCGCCTGTAATCCCAGCTACTTAGGAGGCTGAGGCAGGAGAATCACTTGAACCTGGGAGGTGGAGGTTGCAGTGAGCTGGGATTGTGCCACTGCACTCCAGGATGAGTGACAGAGTGAGCGAGACTCCATCTCAAAAAAGAAGAAGAAGAAAAAAAAGGAGAAAATGAAAGAGAAAGAAAGGAATCACTGGGCCTAAGCAATTTCAAAATTCAGCTGCTAAGTCAGGCACAGTGGCAGATGTTTGCAGACCCAGCTACCTGGCAGCAGGGGGTCGGGCGGTGGGGGGCGGTGAGGCAGGAAGATTGCTTGAGGCCAAAAGTTCAAGGCTTGTAATGTGCTATGATCACTCCTGGGAATAGCCATTACACTCCAGCCTGGGCAACATAGTGAGACCCTGTCTCTAAAAAAAAAAAAAAAAAAAAAATCCAACTGCTTTCAAAGCCTGGGAATAATCCTCTGGGTTTGTGGCTCTGCCCTCTGGTTCAAGACTCCATCTTCTAAGCCATCTTTCCTTTTTGATGAAGACAGTACGTTTTCACAGCTCAGTAGTTTCATCAGCCTGTATTCTCTCTATAGAATTTTGGGAGAGACAGCCTTCAGTTTTGTCCTCTTTCTGTCCCTTTTAAACTAAAATGGCCGTGTTTCTGCTAATATAACATGCTCAATAACTTGTGGGTACTCTGTGTATGTCATGGGAATTCTCTCCATTAGATAAGAGGCTCTTCCACATATTTTCTTTAGATAATCTCACCTCTATTTTTGGCTTCTTCTCAGATGACTAAGGGAATCTATGAGTCACACGCTTAGTTTCTTCCAAGAGCTTTTTAAAAACTTGTGGTAAAATAAATGGAAAACAAAATTTATCTTTTTTTTTGAGACAGAGTCTCACTCTGTCACCCAGGCTGGAGTGCAGTGGCTGGATCTCAACTCACTGCAAACTCCGCCTCCCGGGTTCCCGCCATTCTCCTCCCTCAGCCTCCCGAGTAGCTGGGACTACAGGCGCCCGCCACCTCGCCTGGCTAGTTTTTTGTATTTTTTAGTAGAGACGGGGTTTCACCGTGTTAGCCAGGATGGTCTCGATCTCCTGACCTCGTGATCCGCCTGTCTCGTCCTCCCAAAGTGCTGGGATTACAGGCGTGAGCCACCGCGCCCGGCCCAAAATTTATCATTTTAACCATGATAAGTGTACAATTCAGTCACGTTAAGTATATACACAGTGTAGCTCAACCACTACCACTATCTATTTCCAGAAAGTTTTCATCATCCTAAACAGAGATTCTGCACTCATTAAATAATAACTTCCCATTTCCTCCTCCTGCTCCCAGCCCCTTGGTAACTTATTTTTTTTTGTTTATTTTGAGACAGGGTCTCATTCCGATCATCCAGGCTAGAGTGTGGTGTCATCATCACAGCTCACTGCAGCCTCAACTTCGCAGGCTCAGGTGATCCTCCCACCTCAGTCTCATGAGTAGCTGGGACTACAGGCAGGTGCCATCATGCCCTGCTATTTTTTTGGTAGTTTCAGTAGAGATGGCGTTTCGCCATGTTCCCCAGGCTGGTCTCGAACTCCAGGACTTAAGCGATCCACCTATCTTGGCCTCCCAAAATGCTGGGAATACAGGTGTGAGCTGTCATGCTTGGTCAGTAATTTCTTCTTCTTTTTTTAAATTTCTTAAAATTTTTATTAATCACTTACAAGTGACAAAAACCATATACATAAATAACATTTTTGACAAATAGCTATTTTTATTTTTTTCACATATTAAAACCCACTAAAAATAACCATTTTTCTAACCAACAACAAAAATCATTAGTGAGAAGAGTACTGCTGCTTTACATTTTTCCAGATCTCTTCAACGTCTGACAACAGACGAAAACTGGATTCTCATCTGCTTTTGCATTCAGCCTATTACAATATCACACCAGATAGCCTCTTGAAAACTCCTCTGCACACTCATGAAAAAATGAGAGTGAAAAAGATAAACGATGGCCGGGCATGGTGGCTCACACCTGTAATCCCAGCACTTTTTGAGGCTGAGGTGGGCAGATCACTTGAGCTCAGGAGTTCCAGACCAGCCTGGCCAACATGATGAAACCCCGTCTCCACTAAAAATACAAAAATTAGCCAGGTGTGGTGGCGGGTGCCTGTAATCCCAGCTACTCAGGAAGCTGAGGTAGGAGAATTGCTTGAACCCATGAGGCGGAGGCTGCAATGAGCTGAGATCGTGCCACTGCACTCTAGTCTGGGCAACAGAGCAAGACTCCTTCTCAAATAAAAAAAAAAAGAAAAACAATAAAAGATGAAATGATGTCTTAGTGTTATAAAAATAGCTTTGACCTAGAATACCCTTGAAAAGCTCTTCAGGGCCCCAGATCACACTTTGAGAACTGCTCTAGACGAATCTCTTCATTTTACATATAAGGACTATGGACCTCAGAGAGAGTAAGTGAGAAATTCAACATCACACAGCCTGTTAATAGTAGGATACAGACATTAGATGGTTTGTCTCACTTCTCTTGGTTTAGGTTCTCAATTGAAAACCTGGGAAATATACCCTAATGACCTGTCCTATTCCCTGTAAGTTGCAAAGATTGTCACAATATATTACCCTCCCCACCATTTCTTTAATAAAAGAGGTGATCGGCCGGGCGCGGTGGCTCAAGTCTGTAATCCCAGCACTTTGGGAGGCCGAGACGGGCGGATCACGAGGTCAGGAGATCGAGAACATCCTGACTAACATGGTGAAACCCTGTCTCTACTAAAAAATACAAAAAACTAGCCGGGCGAGGTGGCGGGCGCCTATAGTCCCAGCTACTCGGGAGGCTGAGGCAGGAGAATGGCGTAAACCTGGGAGGCAGAGGTTGCAGTGAGCTGAGATCCGGACACTGCACTCCAGCCCGGGCGACAGAGTGAGACTCTGTCTCAAAAATAAATAAATAAATAAAAATAAAAATAAAAAAATAAAAGAGGTAATCAACAAACTTGGTAAATTTTGCAACAAGCATACTGTGTTTGAATCTAAACTATAATATTTGAGTTTGGGTCTCTATTTGAACAGAAATACTAAGGCAAATTCGACTGCATCCTACTCCATGCAAGCTAGTAATGACAAACCGCACAGTACATATCATAGGTAAATATGGAAAGCAAATTACCCATAATATCAGCATTTATCATATATTCTGTGTCTGGAATACAATTCAATGACATATTTCAGAAAAATTTTCTCAAGTACTAGCTGAAAGGGTGGTGGGTACATTAAGAGACTGCAAATAAATTGGCAATCACAGGAACTTTTTTTGGATAAAATGGAGTTGTTCTGAAATGTAGGTATTTTTCATGCCTTAACCAGACCTTCTTTTTGTCTTTTTAAAGAAAATCAAGAAATCTTCTCAGCCACCTAGAGATGATTTCCTTTGTTTCCCACCAGATGGTTCAACTCTTCTACAAATGGATCATAGCCTTGTTCTTTTAAACAACATAGTCCCCAGAAAAGCTGCTGCAGAGGAGGAAATTCTTCCCAAGGAACCCACTCCCAACTTTCATTTTTTTCAGACTCTACATTCTTTGGTTCTGAATCATGAGTCACATCCACTTCTCCTTTCATTAATATAGTAACATAATGCTAATTCTCCTTCTCAATGAAAGAATTCACAACTGAGGCAAAGCAAACATTTTTCAGGCTGGAGTGTGGTGGTGCAATAATAGCTTACTGCAGCCTTGACTTCCTGGGCTCAATTGATCCTCCCACCTCAGCATCCAAAGTAGCTGGGACTACAGGCATGTGCCACCATACCCTAACTTTTAAAAATAATTTTAAAATAAATTTTAAAATAATTTTTTTGTAGAGACAGGTTCCCTCTATGTTACCCAGGCTGGTCTGAAACTCCTGGGTTCAAGTGATCCTCCTGCCTCGGCCTCCCAAAGTGCTGGGATTATAGGTGGGAGCCACTGTGCCTGGCCAAGACCTGATGTCAGTGAGGGCAAAAGATGAACCAGTGGACTTGGGGTTTGGATGGGAGCGTCTTAATTTCCACCTAAGAGCTCCCTGTGGATACCCAGTTCAGGAACCAAATGAGCATCAGCAAAGGCAAGCACGGTAAAAAGGCCATGCAGCCGGGCGCAGTGGTTCACACCTGTAATCCCAGCAGTCACGCCTGTTAATCCCAGCACTTTGGGAGGCCAAGGTGGGTGGATCACCTGAGGTCAGGAGTTTGAGACCAGCCTCGCCAACATGGTGAAACTCTGTCTCTACTACAAATACAGGAATTAGCTGGGCATGGTGGCATGCGCCTGTAATCCCAGACACTCAGGAGGCTGAGGCAGAAGAATCACTTGAACCCGGGAGGCAGAGGTTGCAGTGAGCTGAGATTGCACCATTGTACTCCAGCCTGGGAGACAAGAGAGAAACTCTGCCTCAACACCAACGACGACAACAAAAAAAGGCCATGCAACGACATTTCACAATCTTGGCCGTTATGGCAGAATCCCCCGTTTCCCCACCATTGTCAGGTTCAGAGGAAGGGGGCAAAGGGCACAAGGAGTTGCCCATGGGTTAACAGGAGTGTAGACCAGGGTGACACCACTTTGTGGAGAGGGTCCAACGTCATATTATTTAAGGATATTTCTCATGTGTGTCAGTTTTAAGTTTCTTTGCCCCTTGATCACTGTCACTGTCTACACCCTATTGTTTGTTAGGCAGGGGTACAATTACCTCTACCTTTTGTAAAATCTCATCATTATTTTCAGCTATGTGTTACCCCGTGTACTAATGAAATTCAGGCAAAGATTCTAGCTAGGCAAATTAAGATCACTGGGATTCTAAATCAGCATGCTTGGGGCCATAGGAGTGTGTATGTGTTGAGGGGCCAGGGTCAGGGGTGCTCTAATGTCTGTCTTCAGTTCATCTACCATTCTTTTTTTTTTGAGATGGAATTTCACTCTTGTTGCCCAAGCTGGAGTGCAATGGCGCGACCTCGGCTTACTGCAACCTCCACCTCCCGGGTTCAAGCAATTTTCCTGCCTCAGTCTCCCGAGTAGCTGGGATTACAGACGCCCGCCATAATGCCCCGCTAATTTTTGCATTTTAGTAGAGATGGGGTTTCACCATGTTGGCCAGGCTGGTCTTGAACTCCTGACCTCAGGTGATCCACCCGCCTCAGCCTCCCAAAGTGTTGGGATTACAGGCGTGAGCCACCGCGCCGCTGGTCTATCATTCTTTATTGGAGTACCAGAGGGCAGCAGGAGTGAGAAATAAGAGGTTTATGGGAACCTGGAGGTTGAGGGAGAAATCAGCACTGGGTATCACCTTTAATGGGAAGGACAGGCAACTGGGGCATCGCCAGAGGACTTAATAAGCTGTAGAGGTACTATTTAGATGACCACATTACTATTATTTTTAATCTATTTTTTATTTTTATAGATTTACGGGGTACAAGTGCATATACTGCCTAGTGGTGGAGCAGGCTTCTAGTGCCCCATTACCCGAATAGTGAATGTTGCATCCAATAGGTAATTTTTGAACCCCGGCCCCGCCTTACCCTCCCATCGTTTGTGGCCTCCAATGTCTATTATTCCAATCGATACCACACATTATTGTTATTACTATTACTATTATTTTTTGGTGAGATGGAGCCTCACTCTGCCGCCCAGGCTGGAGTGCAGTGGTGCGATCTCCGCTCACTGCGAGCTCTGCCTCCCGGGTTCACGCCATTCTCCTGCCTCAGCCTCCCGAGTAGCTGGGACTACAGGCGCCCGCCACCACGCCTGGCTAATTTTTTGTTTTTGTTATTTTTAGTAGAGACGGGGTTTCACCGTGTTAGCCAGGATGGTCTCGATCTCCTGACCTCGTGATCCGCCCGCCTCGGCCTCCCAAAGTGCTGGCATTACAGGCATGAGCCACCGCGCCCGGCCACCACACATTATATTTTAATTTTAGCAGGAGTTGATCGAAAACCCTATTCTGGGGCTCAGTGAGTCTGACTAATTGGGTAAATGGACGTTCCATGGAATTTCCTGTTCCCTAAGGCCCATGTCTGTGTGTCTTGTGAAGTGTGAGTCTTGGCCTGGATCTCTTGTGTCTGGGACACCAGTAGACATTGGGAGGGCTCTGGCAAGGCCCTGAACAGTGTGGGGTCTGACCCCTCGAGTCTGGTGTATCTGCGTTTAGCCGACGTGTGCGACCGCCAAGGCGCGGGTATACCGAGTACTGCCGGCAGATGGCGGTAAAGACTGACACAAATCAATCAGCCAACGGCTTCAAGGGCGGGCTGTAGGGCGTGGGGGAGCGGTGTGGAATGCATCCTGGTTGTGAGTCGCCAAGGGCGCATTTTATTGCAGAATTCGCAGTTGGAGATGACCATTTTGGCCTTTAGTGTGGCGAAAGAGAGAGAGGCCTTTGTTCTGCGCGCCTTGCTGGTGCCCGGTCCCTGCCTACACGAGCTGGCTTTGAGCCCCCTCTCCCGGCGTTCAACTTCTGTCCCCATTTCTATTTCCTCCAGCCTTCCTTCTTCGCGCCAACCAAGCTTATTTCCTGCTCAGCCTTTGCAGGGCCGGTGGGTCACCGGCTTTGCATGTTGTCCTCAAGGTCTTCACGTGCCTGGCTCATCATGCAATCAGCTCTTTTCCTTTCTTAGAGAGGTCTTGCCTGACCACCGTTTCTAACGAGGTTCTTCCTACCTATCACTTTCCATCTATCACTCTGTTTTATTTTCTTTGTAGCTGTGATCACTACCTGATTTTACACATTCATTTTTTTAATGTTTATTACACATTCTGCTAGATGAAATAAGTCAAACACAGAAAGACAAATACTTCATGTTCTCACTTATATATGGAATCTAAAATAATTGAACTGTAGTCAGAAACCACCAGGGATCATGGCAGATGGGAGGCAGGACTAGACTGCAGTTCCCACTCAGATGGACAGAGCAGCGTGTGGAGGCTCACATCATGAAGTTTTGCTTCAGAAGGACTGTAGGAACGCATTAGGAAAGCCAAGAGAACCCACAGACCCTCTGAAGGAAAGAGATTGCTCCTTGAGGAGGGCTGCCAGAGGCCCAGAGAGGCCACAGGGAGAAGGAAACCTCCAGCTGAACTTTGTAATAATTTGAACTGATCAAGAAGCCTCCTGGCCAGAACCCAGAAAAGAAGGTATTTGTCCTAATGCTCTCCCCCTCCTTGCCCCCACACCCGAACTTTATGCATTTTAACACGTTTATTAGATTCACGGAATCGCTTAGCCTTTTGGAACTCCCTTGAGTTACACTTTTAAAGTCACTTTCCCCTTTCTCAAGCCCCTGGCAACCGTTGATCTGTTTCGTTCTTTTGCATATGGATATACAGTTTTCCCAACACCATTTATTGAAGAGATTGTCCTTTCTCCTTTGCATATACTTGACACCTTTGTTTAAAACCAATTGGCTGTAGATGTGTGGGTTCATTTCTGGGCTTTCTATTCTGTTCCATTGCTCAATGTGTCTATTTTTATGCCAGTACTATGCTGTTTTAAATACTGTTGCTTTGTAGTATAATTTGAAATCAGGTAGTGTGATGCCTCCAGCTTTGTTCTTTTTGCTTATGTTTACCTTGGCTATTTGGGTTTTTTGGAGGCTCCATATGAATTTTAGGATTTTTTTTGTATCTATGAAAAATAACACTGGAATTTTGACAGGTGTTGCATTGAATCTGTGTATTGTTTTGGGTAATATGAACATTTTAACAATATTAAGCCTTCCAATTCAAGAACACAGGGTATCTTTCCATTTGTTTGTATCTTCTTCAATTTTTTTAATTAATGTTTTATAGTTTTCAGTGTACAGGTCTTTTACCTCTTTGGTTAAATGTATTCCTAAGGATTTTATTATTCTGGTAGCTATTATAAATGGAATTATTCTATTGATTCCATTTTTGGAAAGCTCATTATTAGTGTAGATAAGCATTACTGACTTTCATATATTGATTTTGTATCCTGAAACTTTATTGAATTTATCAGTTCTAACAGTTTTTTGGTGGAATTTTTAGGGTTTTCTACATAAAAGATTGTGTCATCAGCAGTGATATTTTCAATTCTTTATTTCCTATTTGGATGCCTTTTCTTTTTCTTGTTTTATTGCTCTGGCAAGGACTTCCAATACTATGTTGAATAGAAGCAGTGAGAGTGGGCATCCTTGTTTTTTTCTAGATCTTAGAGAAAAAGGCAGATCTCAAAATTTTATCCAGACACTGCCTCTAGGAATAAAGACATTTTCTAGATTCCCTTAAATCTAGTGTGACCGTGTGACTAAGTTCTGGCCAGTGGTATGCACAAAGATGCCATATGCGATTTTTAGGAAGGTTTCCCTTTTTAAAATTAATTTATTTTTGAGATGGAGTCTCCCTCTGTTGACCAGGCTGGTGTGCAGCAGTGGGATCATGGCTCACTGCAGCTTTGACCTCCTGGACTCAAAGGATCCACATCAGCCCCCCGAATAGCTGGAACTACAGATGCACGCTACCATACCCAGCTAAGTTTTGTATTTTTTGTAGAGACAAAGTCTCATTGTGTTGCCCAGGCTGGTCTTGAACTCCTGAGCTCAAGTGATCCTCCTGCCTTGGCCTCCAAAAGTGCTGGGATTACAGACTTGAGCCACTGTGCCTACACTAGGGGAGGTCTCTTAAAGGGAGTGTGATGAGAACCTCTTTGTCATCTTCCATTCCTTCTGTTGTTTGAAGCAAAATTTGTAAGGTGCCAGTTCATGAAATCAAAACATATTTCAGCTGGAAATCTGTATTAGTTTGCCATTGCTGCATAACAAATTACCACAAATTTAACAACTTAAAACATTACCTATTTGTTAGCTCAGAAGTCTGGGCAAGCTCAGGTGAGTTCTATGCTCAGGGTATCATGAATTTGAAAACAAAGTGTCAGCAGGCTGAGTTCTTATCTGAGGCCTCTGGATAAGAATCAGCTTCCAAGCTCATTCAGGTTGTTGACAGAATTCAGTTCCTTGCAGGTGTAGAATTGAAGACCCCACTTCCTTGCTGGCTGCCACCTGGGGGCCATCCATGTTCTTCATCACAGGCCCCTGCATCTTCAAGTCACTATACCATTTTTATTTATTTATTTATTTATTTATTTATTTATTGAGATGAAGTCTTGCTCTGTTGCCCAGACTGGAGTGCAGTGGCATGATCTCAGCTCATTGCAACCTCTGCCTCTCAGGTTCAAGCAATTTCTGGCTATTTTTGGGTATTTTTAGTAGAGATGGAATTTCACCATGTTGGCCAAGCTAGTCTCGAACTCCTGACCTTAAGTGATCCAACCACCTTGGCCTCCCAAAGTGCTAGAATTACAGGCGTGAGCCACTGCGCCCAGCACCAGTAGACCATTTTCAATATTCAGTTGAAATATTCAATTTCATAATAGCATTTTAGCATTAGTGGTTAAAATCTGCCTTGCAGTAGATTAATAGTACAACCTCTTAAGATATTTTCCCTTTTCCTCCTCCTTTTCCTCCTTCTCTCCTTTCAAAGGCCAAGAACACAATCAGTGTACAATCATCCTTCAAATAAGATTTAAAATTATTTTTCTTCTTTTTCTTTTCAGGGAAAAAAACTAGCAAAGAAACAAGAATAAACTAAGCACATAAATATTAAAAAGTTATTCAGGCTGGGCGTGGTGGCTCACGCCTGTAATCCCAGCACTTTGAGAGGCTGAGGCGGGCAGATAATGAGGTCAGGAGTTCGAGACCAGCCTGGCCAACATGGTGAAACCCCATCTTTACTAAAAATACAAAAAATAGCTGGGCATGATGGCCGGTGCCTGTAATCCCAGCTACTCGAGAGGCTGAGGCAGGAGAATCATCTGAATCTGGGAGTTGGAAGTTGCAGTGAGCTGAGATTGTGCCATTGCATTCCAGCCTGGGCGACAGGGCGAGACTCCATCTCAAAAAAAAAAAAAAAAAAAGTTATTAAGACTGAGCATACTTAAAGCTCAATTTTCATCTTTTCAAGCATTACATGCTGGTCACAGTAACTGTTTCAGTCGGCTTTAATGCTGTTCCTTGTAGAAAAATGGAAAGATAGGAAGAGAAGGAAAGAATCCTTAAGTCTTTTCATAGGAGAATTGCTTACCTAAATTAACATAGAAGTTTAAGTTATAGCTCTTGAGAATTTATATTTTAATATTTTATATTAATATTTTATTTTATAAGAGCCATGTTTGTATAAATTAAAAGTTCTCTATTATCTTCATATACTGAACAAGTTTGCCCCACCAAATGATATTTTTGTGACTGTATCTTTTACTTTTTGATTTCTAAAATTAACATACAGTAAAAATGACAACATTTGGGTGTACGGTTGCATGAGTTTTCACCACCAGCATGATCAGGGTGCAATTCTATCACCTCCCCAAATTCCCTTGGTCTCCTGGACCACCATAGAGAGGAATTCTTTTATATTCTGCCTAGGAAATCAAAGCTTGGCTGACAGGCCAGTTGAAGCTGAGGGTAGAGGGAGCAGTCATCTTGCAGTTCAACAAGGTGTTCTTTCAATCCTTGCATGTTAACATCAACAGGCTTTCATTATATATTAAAAGCATATTTATTTTACACAATAAACAAATAAATAAAAAGATGAGGAGAAACAGTTTCATTGATACATGAAATTTAGGTAAACTTCTTCCTAGAGACACAATCCCCAAATCATTGGTGGTGCTGTCAGTGGTAAACCATTAAAAGATGCAACATGACCCCTGGGAAAGAGAGATGCTATACCTCGTTTCCACCCCTTCATCCACACCGAAGCGAGGGAGACAGAACTGAGAAGACTCCTACTGCCGTTCATGGCACCCAGGCTGTGGGTGCCAA
The DNA here is from genome assembly GCF_002776525.5 of Piliocolobus tephrosceles. NCBI lineage: Eukaryota > Metazoa > Chordata > Mammalia > Primates > Cercopithecidae > Piliocolobus > Piliocolobus tephrosceles. The sequence goes on from NC_045453.1 coordinate 3,892,007, forward strand.
GGGGCACCTACAGGCCAGTGCCAATTTGCCCTCAGTCCCACTTCGGCTTCCCTTCTATGCTCATCAGCACCCAAAGTCTGTAGGGGTCCAAGGTGGCAGGGGGCTGGTATGTCAGCACTGCCCCAAGTGTGTGCACACCCAGCAGGCTATGACAGCACCTGGGCTTGGCCTCAACTTTGCTCCAAGATTAGAGCCGGCACCGACAGCAAGGAGATGCCAGGCTATGGGAGCAGGGACTTCTAAGCCTGTGAGGGCAATGGGGACTTCCCTGACCCTCAAGAGTGTAGAGATGCCTGGTTCCGCAGCCGTGGTTTGGGCACCTGCAGCTACACCCAAAAGGGCAGGGCTCCTGCGTGCTCCCAGCACCCACAAGAGCACAGGGAGGCCTGGCTTCACAACTGCGACCTGGGTGTCTGCATTTGAACCTGGCGAGCTCCTGCCCCACCAACTTGGAAGGTGTGGGGCTGTCATTGTCCCCAGCTCCGTAGCTCTGTGGAATGTACAGACCCAGCTGCACCTCCCTGCTGCAGCTGGCGTGATGGCAGTGTCCACTCAAGATGGGCCGCCACTGCCATCACTGGCTACTTGGGAGGCTGAGGCATGAGAATCACACACACACACACACACACACACACACACACACACACACACACCAGCTCCCCAGCTGGTGTCTCACTAGTTTGAGTGCTCCCTAAGTCTACTGCCTCTGAGCCCAGCACAGCACTAGGAGTTGCCTAGGAATTGCGGTTCTTGTGGCCCACACAGCCTTTCAAGTTTATTTAGGACCCCAGAGCTCTTTAGCTCATGGTGGTGAGGCTTGCTGAAACTGAAGTTCCAGCCTCTGGGATGGGTGATTTCCCTCTGGCTAGGGATGGTCTAAATGATCCCTTTCTAGGCACCTGCTGAGTTCTGCCTGGTGTTAGCAGCACTGAGTTCCAATGTCAAATCCCACAATCACTATACTCTCCCTCCTGCAAGTACACATATTCTCCCTCCATACCACACAGCTGTTGCCTGAGGATTGGGGAGAGGTGGTGTCAGCAATTCAGGGCTGTCTTTCCTACCTTCTCAGTGCCTCTTTAAGTGATATGAAGTTAAAACTAGGTACTGTGATCATTCACCTCATTTTTTTATTCTTATGAGTGCGCTTTTTTGTGTAGATAATTGTCAAACTTGGTGTTCTAATGGGGAGCACGACCAGTGGAGGCTTCTATTCAGCCGTCTTACACTACCGCCTCTTCACTACTTTAAACTATGCAGCTATGAGTGTGCTGTGTATACATTAATCTTTTAGATATGAACTCTAATTATTTCCCCAGAATATATCCGTAAAAGTAGAGTCTCTGAGCCAGAGAACATGAACATTTTTAAGGGTTTTGAAAGGTGTATAGATCAATGTCTTCCAGAATTGACATATTTTGTTACAAACAGGAGCATCTGATGATAAGACTTATTTCTATTTATGCCTTGTCAAACTTGGGTTTGTTAATTCTCTGACAATCAGATAGGTAAAAAACAAGATCTCATTGTAGTTTTAATCTGCATTTATTTGATCACAAGTCAGACAGATTTTTTCCCATTTTTCGGGCCGTTTTTGGAGTTAAAAAGCTAGTTCATGTCACTTTCATTTTTGAGTAGGGGTTTCATGATTTCCCTGTTGCTTCATACTAACTAGTGATATTTTATCGGTATCAATACTTCATCACACGTCTCAGTTTGTCATATGTCTTTAAACTATTTATGATACTTTAATTTTTCTGTTTCACTGTGAGATTTATTTATTTTATTAAAATAATAGCTTTTTTGGAAGTTTAAACTGATATACAATAAACTGAACACATTTAAAGTTTACCATTTGGTAATTTTTTGACTTACGTACATCACCATTAAGCCATTACCACAATCGAGATTATGAATGTATCTTGACTGATCACCCCTCAAAGTGTCCTCCGGTCCCTTTACATTCTTTCAGCCCTCTCCATGCACCTTTCACATCCCCGGACAATCAGTGATTTGCTTTCTGGCGTTAGATTCTTACTTTCTATTTTAAATCATTTTATGTCATTGTAAAAGAATTCAAAGAACTTAATGTAAATAGAATCATACAGAATATACATTTTGGTAACTAGTTATTAAAAATGCAAATTGAAAGCATAATGAGATACCACTACACATCTATTAGAATGATGAAAATGCACAAGACTGACTCTATCACATGCTGGTGAGGATGAGGAACAGCGGGAACTTTCACATGCTGCTGATGGGCACATCCATCGGCACAACCATTTTGGAAAACAATTTTGTATCTCCTTAAAAAGCTAAACATTCTCAAGCCTGTAATCTCAGCACTTTGGGAGGCCAAGGTGGGCGGATCATCTGAGGTCGGGAGTTCCAGACCAGCCTGACCAACATGGAGAAACCCCGTCTCTACCAAAAATACAAAAATTAGCCGAGCGTGGTGGTGCATGCCTGTAATCCCAGCTACTCAGGAGGCTGAGGCAGGAGAATCACTTGAACCCGGGAGGCGAGGGTTGCAGTGAGCTGAGACTGCGCCATTGCACTCCAGCCTGGGCAACAAGAGCGAAATTCCATCTCAAAAAAAAAAAAAAAAAAAAGCTAAACATTCTCCTACCATATGATTCAGACATTCCAATCCTAGGTATGTACCTTAGGGAAATGAAAGCATACATCCATACAAAGATTTGTACATAAATGTTCATAGAAGCTTTATTTGTAATAGCCATAAACTGGGAACAACCTAAATGTCCATCAACAAATCAGTGTATAAATAAATACTATTCACATGACAGAAGAGTATTTATAAACAAAAAGGAATGAATTCCTGCAATACCCAGTAAGATGGATGAATTTCAAAATGATACCTTTTGACATACACAAGAACTTAATATTTAATGCCGCCTAATCAATTTAATCTTACATGAGTTCTGCCTCTATTGTTATATTTATAAGAATTTCTTTGCTCTTAAATTGAATATTTGACCACACAATCTTTTAATACTTTACTTTTACACTGTCATTTTAAAACCATCTAGAATTAATTTTGGTCTAAGATATAAGTTAGGGAATAGGCATTAACATCTTTTCTTATCTGGTTTGCTAGTTTTTAGGACTGCTTTTAATTATTTAGGCCTCAGTGTTTTGGTTTGTTCTTCTCAAATAGAAGTTAGTACCTGTCAAATAAATATTATATAAAACTAATGGGCATCAAACTGTAAGAAGAAATTTATGCGTAATTCTGCTTTCCAACCAAACAAAAAAGTCATAATTTTAATGATTTTCGTATCATATAAGGAGACAATTTTGACAACTACAGCATAAATGCAATTTTGAATAATATTATTATGTTCCATTATTCTATAAGCATTCTGTTTGTATTTGTAGATGGCATTAGTATATAATATTTCACCACTTAGATTTTTTCATTTTCTCAGCATTTTAAATAATATTATATGGGAAAACCTTTGTGCCTATAACTTTTTACTTCTCTTGGATAATTTATGATGAACCAATTTCCAGAAGTAATGTTTAGTGGATTAAACAAGTAGAGTTCTGCTTCTCTGTGCTTATTTCTGCATAGCTTCCCAGGAGGATTATGCCAATTTTACACCATGGGTAGATACGTTTGAGTCACCAGCATCATGCTTTCCTTGCTTTCGGGGTGTACTACCAATGGTGGCTATGTATTCTGTCTGCTTTGTTACTCAAATGAATAAATAAATACCTCACAAGTCAATCTACCTAGCTGGGCAAACCTAGACTTTTAGCTCCTTTCTCTTCCTCCTTATACTCCATGGCAGCACTGTTCAGATTTCCTTTCAAGAGAACTTGCTTCAGGGGGATAGTTGGTGGACAGCCTCAAGCTGTCATACTTCCAGACCAATGGTAGCAGTCACCCCATGTTCTCCAGGGGCTGTTCTCAGACTGAACCCCTGGGATATGAGAACCTGGCTATTCCTGCCCTGTGTGAGCTCCTCTGAGGGGCAAGCCTTGCTTTGGGCCTCCCCATCTGTTTGGCTGAGACTTTCTTAGACCTGCAGTCTCAGTCTCCTTCTATTCAGTCCTCCTCTATCCCTCTCTCCTTTGATACGTATTAGGTCCGACCTGCAGTCTGAAGGTCCTCCCTGCCTGTGGTTGCTCTCTCTCACCTTTGTCCATCAGAGGTGTGTTCTCCCAGTCAATCTTTTGCATGTCCAATTCTGTCTTGGCATTTTTCATTTGGAGGACCCAAACTGACAGATCCCCTGTGGACGAGTCTGCATGATGATTGTTCTCATAAGATAGATACAAACTCCAAATTAGTTATTAGATGAATGACAGAATGATAGAAGACAGAAGTTCTGGGGTTGGCTATAGATATCTGCCCCATAAGGAGGAGACTTGGCTAGTTCTCAACAATGTAGGAGGAACTGGAACTGTGGAAATGATATTTCTTTGAGTTGGTGGAGGTGATAGGAGTGGTTATTATGATGTTACGGTCGTTTGTTGCTTCTTGTTTTTCCTTTGTGTGTTTCTTCTCCTTGATTGCCAGTGGTTACCGATGAGCTGTGGTAGGTCAGGCTTCGGCAGGAAGGAGTAGTTGGTGCAGCATTTTCTGAAAGGGTTGCACATGAACAATGCTGTCTCCTCCCGGTGGCAATGTGTCCTGCAGTATCCTGGGGTGTCACTCACACATTTTGACCCACCCCCACTGGCTGTATGGGAGAGGACAAGACAGAGAAGTGGTGGTTAGAAACAGCACAGGACTGCTAACCCGTCAGCGCCAGATGGGAGTGTTTGGCTTTCTGTTCTGAGATGTATCCTCAGGATGTTGTGCAAATGAGACTTGGGAAACCCAGTGAGGAGACAGAATTTTCCTGGATTGATGGCTTTGGGGAACTCTGTCTCAGGAGCTCTTCTTCTTTGCCAGTATCCGCATCTTTGAAGCTTTTTGCTTGTAGAATAGGATGTATGGGTAAAAACAGGGGTGGCAAGCCAGGTCTTCATGGTCAGGGAGGAGCTTGGATACGCAAAAGGGAGAAATGGGGCTATTCTCACTCACCCCACAGGCTTTTAAGGTGTTTCTGCCTTACTTGTTTTCATAGACTCTAAAACTGTCAATATCAGTCAACCTGGGGCAAAGTGGGAGGAGTCAAATCATTCTCCAAAACTATTAAAAAGAAAATAATGGTTGCTAGTGACAGGACATTTTTGCATTCACACAATGCTGGGCACCATTTCACCCTCTGGTAAATTCTGTTTACCTCAGTGCTCTGTGTCTGCCATTGGCTCACAGCAGGGGCCTCTTCGAGCACTCTCAGGCCTCTCTGGCTTTCTTCACATCCATTGCCTGGCCCTCCTCTGATCTCTCTCTCTCCCTGCTCTCTGTGTGTCTGTCTGTCTCTTTCTGACCCTGTATTATCTCCTAGCCCCAGGGTTTGAGCTGAACCCATTGCTTACCATCCTGTGGGAGCTAGCCCTCTAAGAGGTCTACTTCCATCCCCCACCTGCCAGCTTTCTGTTGAGCATAGGGATGGGAACCTCAATCTTTTCCTTCTAGGCTCAATATCTCCTTTGAGCTCCAACCCAGGGCTGATTTCAGTGGATGCACATGGTGTTGACAGAAGCCTTCAGTGTGTCTTGGGAGGTTAGATAAAAGGAGCTCACATAAATAGAAAGAAGATATTTTGGTTCAGGTTGAGGGTGACTATCATTTTAGAATAGAAAACAAATTTTCATAAAGGTTATATAGGGTGGTGGTTGCGTGTGGGATATCAAGGCTAGTGGTGGTTGTTAGGAGATCTCTATCTTAGACTGGAACTAGTGGGGTGAGCCCTGCCTCCGCCCAACCTGGCTCATCTAGCACCACAGCAACCAGATCTGCTAGTGCTCCTTGTTCCCAGTTCTTCCTTCCTCCTGTTTATCCAGTTTACCTGGGATCACCTGGGTCAGGAATCCAAGGGCTGCCAAGACCAGGAGCAGGAACTTCATGGCTGAAGGGGTGACTTGGGGAGCTGGTGGTGGTTTAGTGGAGTTGGGTCCCTCTGTAATGTGCCTGGAGCTACTGCCTTTATAGGATTCTCATGACGCCAGGATACTGGGCAGTGAACCAAGGGAGACTTTTCTGTTACCCAGAGCAGTCAGATTAGATCAGAATGTCTACTGGACTGGAGCCTGGATATATTTATTGAGCTCCTGTGTTCTAGACTGTTAGGAGGGGGAGAAGTAGAGCAACGAGTGCATCGGTTCCCAGCATTCGTCTCTAAAACTATGCATTCCAGCCAGTGTTGGTGAGATGTAGGGAAACGAGCATTCTCTTGACATTGTTGCTGGGAGTGTTAATTGGTAGAGTTTTTCTTTTTAGCACAATTTGGCAATATACATCAGAAGCCTTAAAATGTGCCTATTTTTTTTACTCAGAAACTTTGCACCTTGGGCTTCTGTTTAATGGGAATAATTGAACAAGTACATAAAGAGGTTTATCTCAACATTACAGTAACAGAAAAACAAAAGCCACCTAAATGGTGATAAAACATGGATCTAATCTAATACAGAAAATATAGCATATAATAGAGCAGTATGCAGTTATTAAAAACGATGAAAAAGTATAAAAATGTAGGCTACAAGATATGCATCTAGAATAACTTAATCTTTGATAAAGAAACATCTATGTACCAACATATGTAAGCATATATATACATAGTATGTATGTATATCTATCTATCTATCTATCTATCTATCTATCTATCTATCTATCTATCTATCTATCTATCATCTCTCTCTCTTTCTCTCTCTATCATTTATTTGTCTAAAATGTCTGAGTTTGGAGAGAATGATTGTGTGTACTTTCACCATTAGAAAAAAAGATAGTTTATAGAAAAACTACTTATTGTTTGAATTTTAATATGAATACTCTTGCCCCTAAATTTTTGCTTTCTTCCCCTAGAGTTTAAGGTTTCTGGAGGTTAGAGACTTTGCCATCTCCATATTCTTCTCAAGAAATATTTTGTGTTTTCCTCCCCACAGTGGCGTCCTTTGGACTGTGTTTCCCATCGAGACAGTGCTTTTGTGTTCCAGCTCACTTTTCCAGAATCCTTTCTCGGATGTGGTGCCTGTCGTATAAGGGAATAATCTCAGGAGTCCTGGTTTGGGTCAACTGAGTAGAGCAACTCTAGCTTCTCATGTTTTCTTGGTCTAAAAAACCTGGTTTGATTGCAGGCACGAGAAAACAAAACAAAACAAAACAAAACAAAAGATCCGGGACTTGGTAAGAATATGTCCCAAGACTTTAGCAGTCTTTACAGTGGCTCAGATTTGTAAAAATATCTTAAAATCTGTAATTTTTCCAATTAAGTTATGTAAATTATAATCCTAAAATATATACAACCCCCTTTGTGCCTTTGGTAAACCTATAACCACAGAAGCAAAGGCTTTTGTGTTTCTGTGCATAGTCTTCAATGAGTTAATTGTCTTTTTACCCTTCACTTGTTAAGCAATGATGACATTTATTTTCTCCTTGTTTCCATACAGCATGCACAGTCCATTGGAAGTCATAAATATAAGTCACTCCAATTTTCTCAACCTATTAAAAAATCTTTTCATTTAAAAATAATTTAAAACATACCAGCTGCAAAATACAAATTGTACAATACCCTTTTCCCAGCTCCCCTGAGATTTGCCTATTGTTGACATTTTGTCTTTCTTGCTTTAGCATTTGCCCCACCTCTCTGTATCTATAGATTTATACATATCTATATTAGTCTCTCTATATATCTTTGTATATTTTCTTTTTTGAATCTATTAAACATAAGTTATATGTTCATTGCCTTATATTATCGTGGCCTTTTACTCCCAAATAGTTCAGTGTGTATTTCCTAAGAATAGGGATATTCTTCTATATGACAGTACAGTTATTAGCTCCATAAATTTAAATGGACACCACTTTTATCTAGTCTATTATCTATCTATCTATCTATCTATCTATCTATCTATCTATCTATCTATCT